>NC_089516.1:137976803-138198054 GCF_036850995.1 Saccopteryx leptura | reverse complement strand
ACGACCAGAGCCACTCTAGCACCTGGGGCAGAGGCCAAGGAGCCATCCCCAGCGCCCGGGACATAGTTGCTCCAATGGAGCCTTGGCTGCGGGAGGGGAAGAGAGAGACAGAGAGGAAGGAGGTGGGGTGGAGAAGCAAATGGGTGCTTCTCCTATGTGCCCTGGCCGGGAATCAAACCCGGGTCCCCCACATGCCAGGCCAATGCTCTACCACTGAACCAACCGGCCAGGGCCTGTATTACAGCTTTTTAATCCACTCGTCCACTGACAGACACTTGGGCTGTTTCCAGATCTTTGCTATTGTGAACAATGCTGCCATAAACATGGGGGTGCATTTCTCCTTTTGAAACAGTGCCATGGTGATTTTGGGGTATATTCCTAAAATTGGGATAGCTGGGTCAAAAGGCAGTTCGATTTTAAATTTTTTCAGGAATCGCCATACTGTTTTCCACAGAGACTGCACCAGTCTGCATTCGCACCAGCAGTGCAGGAGGGTACTCTTTTCTCCACATCCTCACCAGCACTTATTCTGTGTTGTTATGTTGATGAGCGCCATTCTGACTGGTGTGAGGTGATATTCCATTGAGGTTTTAATTTGCACTTCTCTAATGAATAGTGATGTTGAGCATTTTTTTAAATAATTTTATTTTTAATGGGGTGACATCAATAAATCAGGATACATATACTCAAAGATAAAAACTCCAGGTTATCTTCTCATTCACTTATGTTGCATACCTAACATCCAAAGTCAGATTGTCCTCTGTCACCTTCTTTCTAGGTTTCTTTGTGCCCCTCCCCCTCCCCCTTTCCCTCTTCCTCTCCCCCCTCCCCCTGTAACCACCACACTCTTATCAATGTCTCTTAGTTCCACTTTTATGTCCCACGTATGTATGGAATAATGCAGTTCCTGTTTTTTTCTGATTTACTTATTTCACTTCGTATCATGTTATCAAGATCCCACTATTTTGCTGTAAATGATCCGATGTCATCATTTCTTATGGCTGAGTAGTATTCCATAGTGTATATGTGCCACACCTTCTTTATCCAGTCATCTATTGATGGGCTTTTTGGTTGTTTCTATGTCCTGGCCACTGTGAACAATGCTGCAATAAACATGAGGCTGCATGTGTCTTTACGTATCAATGTTTCTGAGTTTTGGGGGTATATACCCAGTAGAGGGCTTGCTGGGTCATAAGGTAATTCTATTTTCCGTTATTTGAGGAACCACCATAATTTCTTCTATAATGGTTGTACTAAGTTACATTCCCACCAACAGTGTATGAGGGTCCCTTTTTCTCCACAGCCTCTCCAACATTTGGTATTACCTGTCTTGTTAATAATAGCTAATCTAACAGGTGTGAGTTGGTATCTAATTGCAGTTTTGATTTACATTTCTCTAATAACTAAAGAAGATGAGCATCTTTTCATATATCTGTTGGCCATTTGTATTTCTTCCTGGGAGAAGTGTCTGTTCATGTTTTCTTCCCATTTTTTTATTGGATTGTTTGTTTGTTTGTTGTTGAGTTTTATGAGTTCTTTGTATATTTTGGATATTAGGCCCTTGTCTGAACTGTTGTTTGAAAATATCATTTCCAATTTAGTTTTCTGTCCGTTTACTTTGTTATCAGTTTCTCTTGCTGAGCAAAGACTTCTTAGTCTGATGTAGTCCCATTCATTAATTTTTGCCTTCACTTCTCTTGCCTTTGGAGTCAAATTCATAAAATGCTCTTTAAAACCAAGGTCTATGAGTTTAGTACCTATGTCTTCTTCTATGCACTTAATTGATTCAGGTCTTATGTTTAGATCTTTGATCCATTTTGCGTTAATTTTAGTACAGGGGGACAGACTGTAGTCCAGTTTCATTCTTTTGCATGTAGCTTTCCAGTTTTCCCAGCACCATTTATTGAAGAGGCTTTCTTTTCTCCATTCTGTGTTGTTGGCCCCTTTATCAAAAATTATTTGACTATATATATGTGGTTTTTTTTCTGGGTTTTCTATTCTGTTCCATTGGTCTGAGTGTCTATTTTTCTGCCAATACCATGCTGTTTTGATTGTCGTGGCCCTATAATATAGTTTGAAGTCTGGTATTGTAATACCTCCAGCTTCATTCTTTTTCTTTAGGATTGCTTTGGCTATTTGGGGTTTTTTATAGTTCCATATAAATCTGATGATATTTTCCTCTATTTCTTTAAAAAATGTCATTGGAATTTTGATAGGAATTGCATTAAATTTGTATATTACTTTGGGTAATATGGCTATCTTGATTATATTTATTCTTCCTAACCAAGAACAAAGTATATTCTTCCATCTCATTATATCTTTTTCGATTTCCCTCAACAATGGTTTATAGTTATCATTATATAAGTCCTTTATGTTCTTTGTTAGGTTTATTTCTAAGTATTTTATTTTTTTGTTGCAATCGTGAAGGGGATTATTCGTTTGAGTTCATTCTCAATTGTTTCATTGTTGGCATATAGAAAGGCTATTGACTTCTGTATGTTAATTTTGTATCCTGCGACCTTACTGTATTGGCTTATTGTTTCTAGTAGTCTTTTTGTGGATTCTTTGGGATTTTCGATGTATAGGATCATATCATCCGCAAAAAGTGATACCATTAATTCTTCTTTTCTGATATGGATGCCTTTTATTTCTTTGTCTTGTCTGATTGCTCTGGATAGAACCTCTAGTACCACATTAAATAAGAGTGGAGAGAGTGGACAACCCTGTCTTGTTCCTGATTTAAGGGGGAAAGCCTTCAGTTTAGTGCCCTTTAATATGATGTTAGCTGATGGTTTATCATATATGGCCTTTATCATGTTGAGATATTTTCCTTCTATACCGATTTGTTGAGAGTCTTAAACATAAAATTGTGTTTTATTTTCTCAAAAGCCTTTTCTGCGTCTATTGATAAGATCATGTGATTTCTGTTCTTTGTTTTGTTGATATGGTGTATTATGTTAACCGTTTTACGTATGTTGAACCATCCTTGAGATACTGGGATGAATCCCACTTCATCATGATGTATTATTTTTTTAATATGTTGTTGTATTCGATTTGCTAGTATTTTGTTTAGTATTTTAGCATCTGTATTCATTAAAGATATTGGTCTGTAGTTTTCTTTTTTTGTGCAGTCCTTGCCTGGTTTTGTTATGAGGGTTATGTTGGCCTCATAAAATGTGTTCAGAAGTATTGCTTCTTCTTCAATTTTTTGGAAGACTTTCAGTAGAATTGGAACAAAGTTTTCTTTGAATGTTTGATAAAATTCACTGGTATAGCCATCAGGACCTGGACTTTTATTTTTGGGGAGGTATTTAATGTTTATTTTTTTCTATTTTTTCTCTACTAATAGGCTTGTTTAGGCTTTCTGCTTCTTCTTGACTCAGTCTAGGAAGGTGGTATTGTTCTAAGAATTTATCCATTTCTTCTAGGTTGTTGAATTTAGTGGCATAAAGTTTTTATACTATTCTACAATAATTCTTTGTATATCTACAGTGTCTGTGGTGATTTCTCCTCTTTCATTTTGGATTTTGTTTATAAGTGTTCTTTCTCTTTTTTCCTTGGTAAGTTTTGCCAAGGGTTTGTCAATTTTGTAGATCTTTTCAAAGAACCAGCTCCTTGTTCTATTAATTTTTTTCTATAGTTTTTCTGTTCTCTATTTCATTTATTTCTGCTCTGATTTTTATTATCTCCTTTCTTCGGCTGTTTTTGCATTGTCTTTGTTCTTCTTTTTCTAGTTTATTAGGTGTGAAATTAACTGGTTCACTTTGGCTCTCTGTTATTTGTTCATATATGCCTAAAGTGATATGCACTTCCCTCTTATCACTGCTTTTGCTTCATCCCATAGATTCTGATATTTCGTATTGTCATTTTCATTAGTCTGTATATATCTTTTGATCTCTGCACTTATTTCTTCTTTGACCCTTTCATTTTTTAAAAGTATGTTGTTTAGTTTCCACATTTTTGTGGAATTTTTTTCCTCTTTTTTGCAGTTGAATTCTAGTTTCAAGGCTTTATGATCAGAAAATATGCTTGGTACAACTTCGATTTTTCTGAATTTGCTGATGTTGCTTTTGTGGCTCAACATATAGTCAATTCTTGAGAATAATCCATGTACACTGGAGAAAAATGTATACTCAGTCACTTTGGGATGAAATGTCCTGTAGATGTCTATCATATCCAGGTGCTCTAGAGTTTTGTTTAAGGCCACAATATCTTTGTTGATTCTCTGTTTGGATGACCGATCTAGAACTGTCAGCGGTGTATTGAGGTCTCCAAGTATGATTGTATTTTTTTCAATTTTTGTTTTAAGGTCAATAAGTAGCTGTCATATATTTTGGTGCTCCTTGGTTTGGTGCATATATATTAAGAATTATTATGTCTTCTTGATTCAGTGTCTCCTTTGCCATTATGAAATGGCCATTTTTGTCTCTGAGTACTTTTGCTGTCTTGTAGTCAGCATTATCAGATATGCATATTGCTATGCCTGCTTTTTTTTGGATGTTATTTGCTTAGAGTATTGTTTTCCAGCCTTTCACTTTGAATTTGTTTTTATCCTTGTTACTTAGATGAGTTTCCTGTAGGCAGTATATACAGTTGGATTTTCTTTTTTAATCCATTCTGCTACTCTGTGCCTTTTTATTGGTGAGATTAATCCATTTACATTTAGTGTAATTATTGACACTTTTGAGTTCCCTATTGCCATTTTATAGATTGCTTTCTGTTAGTTTTGTGTCTTGTTTGATCCTTCTCTTTTGTTTTTCTATCTTTTTTTTTTATTTGGTTGTATTCCATACATCTTTCCTCTGTTGCTATCTTTTTTATCTCATGTGCTTCTGTGGTGGTTTTTTCAATGGTGGTTACCTTTAAGTAATGAACAGGGTTCCTACCCTATTCATTGTAGCGCACTATTTTGTGAGTACTTTTTCACTTCATCGTCCTTTGCTACTGTTAATCTTCATCCTCTCCCCCTCTTTCTTTTTGTTGTTGTCACAGTTTAAATTTGGTTTTGTTGTGTTCTTCTTGGAACTTTTACTTGTGGCTTTGTTTTTTGTTTTTGTTTTTTTGTTCTTTGTATCTGATTGGAGAACCCCCTTTAGTAAACATCTGGAGGCTCCACGGATAGGTTTTTCTGTTTCTGGTTGAAGATATTGTTGAGTTTTGGGGGATATTTATCAGTATCGCTTCCTATCGCGCCATTACTCTGACATCATCACCCCTAATTTACTTATTTCACTCCGCATAATGTTATCAAGATTCCACCATTCTGCTGTAAGTGATTTGATGTCATTATTTCTTCTAACTGAATAGTATACCATGGTGTATATGTGCCCCATCTTCTTTATCCAGTCTTCTATTTTTTTTTACACTGATTAAAAGCCTTTAAGCAAACTCTTGGCCCATACAGCAAGAATCCATAAAAGAGTAGTGTCCTTAACATGTTCACCAAGTCCAAGTTGGCCCCATCACCATGTCAAATACCTGAAAAATGCAACCCAACCACAGTTCAGGCTGTTAGGAGCTGTCACAGGGAGCAGGAGTCCAGGAAAAGTCCACATCCAGAAAAAGACCTCATGGCACTGAAATTGTTGTCACCATTTTATACATTGCAGCTCATGTCCAAGTCCCAATGACTGCTGCTTCTAGCTGGTAATGATTCAGGTAGACTGGAAAAGCCATTTGCAGCATGCGTGGATATGGAGCTTCTGTTCTCCTCTGCCTGGAGAGTTGAGACCAGGTTGCTATTTCCTGGAGCTCTGCGACTGTGGCATGGTAAAGAGAACCTTGGGATACACTAAGCTGGGTGGCAAAGGTAAATTCATCATAGATGTTGGCAAAAGTGGGAAAGAGAGCTCTAAATTAGAAGTACGTCCCAGCCTGAAATATGAGTGGGACATTGAGGTAGGAGGAATAAAGGAAACACTATATATTAAGCAAAGCAGCAGAAAATAGGACTATCAACACCCACAACAGAGATCTTTGAGGGAATAATAAAAAACCTGACTATTCAGGCAAAACATAGTTAAGTGGCTCTTGTGCAAATGAGATCAGTTTACCTGCTTCTTGGAAGAAATACACTAGGGTCGTCCACAGTGTCATAGATGGGGCCAATGGTCCTGGGCACCTTCAGCCTTCAGTGGCAAACCCCAGCATTCTGGGAAAGGTTAGGTCATAGGTGGCTTGGCCAGGGCTGAAAGAGTCTGAACCCTCCCTTAGAGGAGTGATGGGAAAGCCTACCTTCCAGTGTCCCTGTTTCTTCACAGCAGAGGCATGTAAGCCTGGCAGGCTTTAGCTCAATAACCTTGCTTTCCACTATTGAAGCAGGACCCAGATGGCATCCTATAAGACCCCTTTGGGGCGTTGGAGCCTTTAAGGGTGTATCCTAAAAGCTGGTAGTTCCCCTGATCTCTATTGGGCTTTTTCTGCCTCTAGGTATCTTAAAAGCCATTCTCAGAAGATCTCGCTGAGGGGTTTGAGGATCCCCATTCACCTATATAAAACTTTTCCATATTTCTGGAGCTATTTGAAAAAAGACAAAACAGTGTTATTACCTGGATCTAATAAAGAAGGTAGTAGTTTACAGGAGGAAAAAAGTTTGGTGTCTCCTATTCATCAGCATTCCAAAGAAATGTAATTTTTTTTAAGTAAGAAGTGTGATATGGTAGACCCGTAGGAGTTCCAGGATATGACTACCCCCCTTAATTTTTTTTTAATTTACCTTAAAATGTTTGCTGAGTACACTTTAATAATACCTTAACTTTAAAGATTGTAAGCATGACAGAATACAGTAAATGCTTTTGCTCCATATGAAGGAGCATTTTCAGTTTAGCCACTTTAGGAAATCCAATAATAGAACAATGCATACAGACAATGAGCTATAACATGCTTAGCAGCCTCTCCTGTTCTGACAGAGGTTACTATAGATCCGCAATATGTATCCACTGTAATATGGACATACGACTATTTGCCAAATGAAGGTATATGAGTAACATCCATCTGACAAAGTTGTCCTGGTAGGGAACCTTGAGGATTAACTCCAAATGAAGGAGCAGTATAGAACCCCTTGGACAGGATTTCCCAATCTGACGTGCTTCTTCCCGAAAACGTTGAAACTCTTTACACCAGACTGCAGCGTTCTGGTGATGAATAGTACGAGACTGACTTGCTTGGTCTGTCATGGTTGCTCCATATAATTTTCTTTTGGGTAGCTTGATCAACAAGGGCATTCCTAGGCCCTGGCCGGTTGGCTCAGTGGTAGTGCATTGGCCTGGTTTGCAGGATTCCCGGGTTTGATTCCCAGTCAGAGCACACAGAAGAAGCGCCCATCTACTTCTCCACTCCACCCTCCCCTTCCTCTCTGTTTCTCCCTTCCCCTCCCGCAGCCAAGGCTCCACCAGAGCAAAGCCACCCCGGGTATGAAGGATGGCCCCATGTCCTCTGCCTCAGGCGCTAGAATGGCTCTGGTTGCAACAGAGCAACATCCCAGATAGGCAGAGCATTCCCCCCCCCAGTAGGCATGCCAGGCGGATTCCGGTCAGGCGCATGCGGGAGTCTGTCTGACTGCCTCCCCATTTCCATCTTCAGAAAAATACAAAAAATAAATAAATAAAGAAAAAATACAACAACAAAAAAAAAAGAGAAAAAAAAAAGGAAAAAAAAGACAGGGCATTCCCTTGTGCTAAAGATCCAGGGAGCATGGAGTGAACTTGAGTATGTCCTATGAATCATGGAGCTCTATGTTGACATATAGGTCTTCTTATATGTTGACATATAAAAAGAAGGAACTTCTGAAATAGTTCGTCAGCATTTGTCCCTAAGACAGTATAGTCTTTATAGTGGAAACACCATAAGTAAATATTTGCTGTCTGTCTATAGATTAAAGGGGGAATATGGCAAATGCTGAAAAGCCATGATCTTTGTGCCACTCCCCTCTCCCATCCCCCTCCCTCTCCTCCCCCCACCCTGTAACCCCAACACTGTTGTCCATGTCTCTGAGTCTCATCTTTATGTCCCACCTATGTATGGAATCATATAGTTCTTAGTTTTTTCTGATTTACTTCTTTTGCTCAGTATAATATTATCAAGGCCCATCCATGTCGTTGTAAATGATCCTATGTTATCCTTTCTTATGGTTGAGTAGTATTTCATAGTATATATATACCAAAGCTTTTTAGTCCACTCGTCCTCTGATGGACACTTTGGCTGTTTCAAGATCTTTGCTACTGTGAACAATGCTGCCATAAACATGGGGGTGCATTTCTTCTTTTCAAACAGTCCTATGGTGTTCTTGGGGTATATTCCTAACAGTGGTATAGCTGGGTCAAAAGGCAGTTCAATTTTTAATTTCTTGAGGAATCTCCATATTGTTTTCCACAGTGGCTGCACCAGTTTGCATTCTCACCAGCAGTGCAGGTGGTTTCCCTTTTCTCCACATCCTCGCCAGCACTTATTCTGTGTTGTTTTATTGATGAGCGCCATTCTGACTGGTGTGAGGTGATATCTCATTGTGGTTTTAATTTGCATTTCTCTAATCATTAGTGATGTTGAACATTTTTTCATATGACTATTGGCCATCTGTGTGCCCTCTTTGGAGAAGTGTTTATTCATTTCTTTTACCCATTTTTAGATTAGATTGTTTGTCTTCCTGGTACTAAGTTTTACAAGTTCTTTATAAATTTTGGTTATTAACCTCTTATCAGATGCTATGTCAAATATATTCTCCCATTGTGTAGTTTGTCTTTCTATTCTGTTCTTATTGTCTTTAGCTGTGCAGAAGCTTTTTAGTTTGATAAAGTCCCATTTGTTTATCCTGTCTTTTATTTTACTTGCCTGTGGAGACAAATCAGCAAATATATTGCTGCGGGAGATGTCAGGGAGCTTACTGCCTATGTTTTCTTCTAAGATGCTTATGTTTTCACGGCTTATATTTAAGCCTTTTATCCATTTTGAGTTTATTTTTGTGAGTGGTGTAAGTTGGTGGTCTAGTTTCATTTTTTTGCAGGTAGGTGTCCAATTTTCACAACACCATTTGTTGAAGAGGTGGTCTTTATTCCATTGTATTTTCTTACCTCCTTTGTCAAATATCAGTTGTCCATAGAGCTGTGGGTTTATTTCTGGGTTCTCTGTTCTGTTCCATTGATCTATGTGCCTGTTCTTATGCCAGTACCATGCTGTTTTGAGTACAATGGCCTTATAATATAACTTGATATCCGGAAGTGTGATACCTCCCTCTTTATTCTTCCTTTTCAAGATTGCTGAGGCTATTCGTGTTCTCTTTTGGTTCCATATAAATTTTTGGAATATGTGTTCTATATCTTTGAAGTACGTCTTTGGTATTTTAATCGGTATTGCATTAAATTTATAAATTGCTTTGGGTAATATCGACATTTTAATGATGTTTGTTCTTCCTAACCATGAGCACGGTATATGCCTAAACTTGTTCATATCTTCCCTGAATTCTTTTATCAATGTTTTATAATTTTCCGAGTGCACGTCTTTAATCTCCGTGGTTAAATTTATTCCTAGGTACTTTATTTTTTTGGTTGCAATGGTAAAGAGGATTGATGCCTTGATTTCTCTTTCTGACAGTTCATTATTAGTGTATAAAAATGCCTCTGATTTCTGAGTATTGATTTTATATCCTTCCACCTTGCCAAATTCATTTATCAGGTCTAGTAGTTTTTTTGACTGAGACTTTAGGGTTTTCTATATACAATATCATATCATCTGCAAATAATGATAGTTTTACTTCTTTTCCAATTCGGATGCCTTTTATTTCTTTTTCTTGTCTGATTTCTGTGGCTAGGACTTCCAGAACTATGTTGAATAAGAGTGGTGAAAGGGGGCACCCCTGCCTTGTTCCTGATCTTAAGGGAATTGCTTTTAATTTTTGCACATTGAGTATGGTATTGGCTGTGGGTTTGTCATAATGGCCTTTATCATGTTGAGGTATGTTCCCTGTATTCCCACTTTGCTGAGAGTTTTGATCATGAATGGGTGCTTGACTTTATCAAATGCTTTTTCTGCTTCTATTGAAATTATCATGTGGTTTTTCTCCTTTCTTTTGTTTATGTGATGAATCACATTGATTGATTTGAAAATATTGTGCCAGCCTTGTCTCCTAAGAATAAGTCAAACTTGATCATGCTGTATGATTTTTTTCATATATTGCTGGATCCGGTTTGCTAATATTTTGTTGAGGATATTTGCATCTAAGTTCATCAGGGATATTGGCGTATAATTTTCTTTTTTTGTGTTGTCTTTGCCTGGTTTTTGAATCAGAATTATGCTCGCCTCATAAAAGGAGTTTGGAAGTCTTCCTTTCTCTTGAATTTTTTGAAATAGCTTGAGAAGGATAGGAGTTAATTCTTCTTTGAATATTTGGTAGAATTTACTTGAGAAGCCATCAGGCCCAGGACTTTTTTGGGGGGGAAGTTTTTTATAGCTGTTTCAATCTCATTTGTTGTAATTGGTCTGTTTTGGTTTTCAGATTCTTCCAGATTGATTTTTGGAAGATTATATGATTAAAGGAATTTGTCCATTTCATCTACATTGTCTAGTTTTTTGGGGTACAGTTCTTCATAGTATTTTCTTACAATATTTTGTATTTCTGTTGTATCAGTGTTTATTTCTCCACTCTCGTTTCTAATTTTATTTATTTTAGTCCTCTCTTTTTTTTTCTTGGTGAGTCTCATTAAATGTTCATCAATCTTGTTTAACTTTTCAAAGAAACAGCTCCTAGTTTCATTGATCATCTGTATTGTTTCTTTAGCCTCTATTTCATTTATCAATATTTCTGCTCTGATCTTTATTATTTATTCCCTCTATTAGCTCTGGGCTTTACTTGCTGTTCTTTTTCTAGTTCTTTTAGATGCATGGTTAAGTTGTTTATTTGATCTTTTTCTAGCTTTTTGAGGTATGCCTGTAATGCTATAAACTTAACTCTCAGGACTGCTTTTGCTGTGTCCCATAAATTTTGAGTTGATGTATGCTCATTATCGTTTTTTTTCTAGGAATTTTTTAATTTCTTCTTTGATCTCAATGTTAACCTATTCATTATTTATTGACATGCTATTTAGTTTACAAGTGTTTGAATGTTTTTCAATTTTTCTAAGGTGGTTGATTTCTAGTTTAATGCCATTGTGATCAGAGAAAGTGCTCAATATGGTTTCAATCTTCTTAAATTTGTTGAGACTGCTTTTGTACCCTAACATGTGGTCTATTCTAGAGAATGTACCTTGAGCACTTTAAAAGAATGTATATTCTGCTGTTTTTGGGTGAAAGTTTCTGAAGATATCTATTAACTTGAGTTGATCTAATATGTCCTTTATGTCTGCTGTTTCTTTGTTAATTTTCTTTCTTGAGGATCTATCTAATTATGTAAATGGGGTATTGAAATCCCCTACTATTATAGTATTGCTGTTGATCTCGCCCTTTAAGTCCATCAAAGTCTGCTTTATATATTTAGTTGCTCCTATATTAGGTGCATAGATATTTATAATGGTTATATCTTCCTTTTGAATTGCTGCCTTTATCATTATGTAGTGACCTTCTTTATCTCTAACTATGGTCTTTGTTTTAAAGTCCATTTTGTCTGATATAAGTATTGCTACCCCAGCTTTTTTTTCATTTCCATTTGTGTGAAATATTTTTTCCATTCTTTTATCTTCAGTCTGTGTGCATCTTTTGATTTAAAGTTTGTCTCTTGTAGACAGCATATGTATGGGTCCTGTTTTCTTATCCACGCAGCTACCCTATGTCTCTTGATTTTATCATTTAATCCATTAACATTTAAGGTTATTACTGATATGTAATTCTTTATTGCCATTTTTTTCTTTAAAACTGTATTCCTCTTTTGCTATATTCTTTTTTTCCTTTGATCTGTTTACAACAGTTCCCTTAGCATTTCTTGCATCCTTGGTTTGGTTGCAGTGAATTTCTTTAGATTTTTTTTTTTCTGTAAAGCTTTTTATTTCTCCTTCAATTTTAAATGATAGCCTTGCTGGATAAAGTAGTCTTGATTGTAGGTTCTTGTTCTGCATTACTTTGAATATTTCTTGCCATTCCCTTCTGGCCTCAAGTGTTTCTATTGAGAAGTCAGAAGTCATCCTCATGGGGGCTCCTTTGTAGGTGATAATCTTTTTTCTCTAGCAGCTTTTAATATTTTCTCTTTATCAGTTAGCTTTGGTATTTTAATTATGATGTGTCTTGGTGTTGGTTTCTTTGGGTTTTTCTTTAATGGAGTTCTCTGTACTTCCTGAACATGTGAAATGTTTTCCTGCCTTAATTGGGGGAAGTTTTCCGCTATAATATGTTTGAACAAAGTCTCTATCCCTTGTTTTTTCTCTTCTTCAGGAACCCTTATGATGCGGATGTTATTTCTCTTCATGTTGTCACAGAGCTCTCTTAGAGTTTTCTCAGACTTTTGGAGTTTCTTTTCTTTTTTTGCTGTGTTTCTGTGCCTTTATTTATCATGTCCTCTAACTCACGATTTGATTCTCTGCTTCATCCATCCTGATTTTATTTCCTTCTATTGTATTCTTTATTCAGATATTGTATTTGTCATTTCTGACTGATTCTTTTTCATTATTTCAATGTCCTTTTTTATATTTGTTATCTCTTTGTTTAGGTTTTCATAATGGCCATCTATGGTTGTTCTAATAACTTTTAGCATCCTAGCAATCGTTATTTTAAACTCTGCATCTGGTAATTTGGTTATATCTGATTCACTTAGGTCCTTTTCTGGGGATTTCTCTTGGTTTATTCGTGTTGTATTTCTCTGCCTCCACATTTTCTCTTCAAGGGAGTGGCTGTGATCACGTGCTCGCATGCACAAGCCTTGGCCTTTGCCCCGCCCCCGTGTGTGACGTTATGCTCGGTCCTCAGTGCACTGGCGAGCACCTTTGCTCAGCTGCGGTTCTCTGCCTGTTTCTGGGCTTTCGCCCTGCCATTGCAGGAGGAGCCCACTAGAGGAACGGCTGCTAGCATTGGCTCTACCGCCGAGCAGGACTGCGTGCCCAAGCTCAGCTCAGTATTGAATCTCTGCCTCTTCTGGGCATTTGGCTCCACCCCTGAGGGAGGAGCCGGCTACCAAGTCAGATCGCAAGCCTGGGTTGCATGGGCAGTGCAAGGCTGTGCTCCTCTGCCCTTGCTCAGGGGCTGGTCTCCACACTTTCCAGGGTTCCCGCCCTTCTCCCGCAGGCTGGATTACAGGCTGCCAACAGCTGATCTTGACTGCTTTTGCACGCCCCCTTCTTCCCAGCTGGACAAGATTGAGCTCACACCTGAGCCCAGTGGTGGCCATCTGGCTTCCTCCCCTGCCAGCAGAACTGCACTTTCATCTCCTGCTGCCGCCCACCCTCTGGCGCACCCTCAGCCATGTGGGTGGGGGCATTGCAGCTCGGACCCTAAGACTCACTACTGTAGACCCGAAAGCTCCCTCCTTCTATGTGACTCTGCTCTGAATGCCGTGGGGGAGCTTGTTTGGCTGCTCTCCTGCTTCCCTTTGCTGGTATTGCTGTTTCTGGGGGAAATATTCACTTCAGCTTTGGGGAGTGACTCGTCCCAGCGGTTAGGGTGGCTATCTCCCAAAATGTTTCTCCCTGTGACTTCTAGATTACACTCTCTTCCTGTTACTCTGGTCCTCTCGTCTCTCCCCTCATCCCCAGGAGCCGCAGGTGAGTGGTTGTGAGAGATATTTTCTGCATGGTCCCTTTTAGAAGGATCCTGGGTCTGAGAAATCAGACTCTTTCTCACAAACAGTATCCTGACTTGTTTCCAGCTAAATACTGTCCTTATGCCTCTTCTGGGCTTTGGGGTTGCAGGCTGGGGCTTTGTTCCTGGGGCTCAGGACCCTTTCCCCTCTGCTAAACTCACTTCCCGCCACGGGAGTCTCTCCCTGCTTCCGTTCACTCCAGGGAGCTGGGCAGCCCTCTCTGAGTATCCGCGTTTCCGCTTTTTCTACCAGTCTCGGTGTGGCTTCTTCAGTGTTCCTTGTTTGAAGAGTTCTCTTAGTTTAGTCCAAAGTTGGTTTTTCCAGATGATAGTTCATAAAATTAGTTTGTAATTCACTTTGGTTCTGGGAGGTAGATGTTGGTACGTCCGCCTACTCCAGCGCCATCTTCTCTCTCTCCTGAGCATTTTTTAATATGCCTATTTCTCATCTGTATATCCTCTTTGGAGAAGTGTCTATTCATTTCTTTTGCCCATTTTTTGATTGTATTGTTTATCTTCCTCGTGGTGAGTTTTACAAGTTCTTTATAAATTTTGGTTATTAACCACTTATCAGACATATTGTCAAATATGTTCTCCCATTGTGTAGTTTGCTTATTCTGTTCTTATTGTCTTTAGCTGTGCAAAAGCTTTTTAGTTTGATATAGTCCCATTTGTTTATCCTGTCTTTTATTTCACTTGCCCATGGAGATAAATCAGCAAATATATTGCTGCGAGAGATGTTGGAGTGCTTACTGCCTATGTTCTACTAAGATGCTTAAGATTTCATGGCTTACATTTAAGTCTTATCCATTTTGACTTTATTTTTGTGAATGATGTAAGTTGGTGGTCAAGTTTCATTTTTTTTTGTATGTAGCTGTCCAATTTTCCCAACACCATTTGTTGAAGAGGCTGTCTTTACTCCATTGTATGCTCTTACCTCCTTTGTCAAATATCAGTTGTCCATAAAGTTGTGGGTTTATTTCTGGGTTCCCTGTTCTGTTCTATTGATCTGTATGCCTGTTCTTATGTCAGTACCAGGCTGTTTTGAGAACAATGGCCTGTAGTATAAGTTGATATCAGGAAGTGTAATACCTCCCACTTTATATTTCCTTTTCAAGATTGCTGAGGATATTTGTATTCTTTTTTGGTTCCATATACATTTTTGGAATATGTGTTCTATATCTTTGAAATATGTCATTGGTATATTAATTGGTATTGCATTAAATTTACAAATTGCTTTGGGTAATATAGACATTTTAATGTTGTTTATTCTTTCTAACCATGAGCACCGTATATGCTTCCATTTGCTTAATCTTCTTTGATTTCTTTTATCAATGTTTTATAATTTTTCGAGTACAAGTCTTTAATCTTGGTTAAATTTACTCCTAGGTACTTTATTTATTTTTTTGCAATAGTGAAGGGGATTGTTTCCTTAATTTCTCTTTCTGACAGTTCATTATCAGTGTATAAAAATGCCTCTGATTTCTGAGTATTAATTTTATATCCTGCCACTTTGCTGAATTCATTTATCAGGTCCAGTAGTTTTTTGACTGAGACTTTACGGTTTTTCTATATACAATATCATATCATCTGCAAATAGTGTAATGCGAGTTTTACTTTTTCTTTTCCAATTTGTATGCCTTTTATTTCTTCTTTTTGTCTGATTGCTCTGGCTAGGACTTCCAGAACTATGATGAATAAGAGTGTTGAAAATAGGCACCCCTGCCTTGTTCCTAATCTTAATGGGATTGCTTTTAATTTTTGCCCATTGAGTTGCCTGTGGGTTTGTCATAGATGGCCTTTATCATGTTGAGGTATGTTCCCTGTATTTCTACTTTGCTGAGAGTTTTGATCATGAATGGGTGCTGGATTTTATCAAATGCTTTTTCTGCATCTATTGAAATTATCATTTAGTTTTTCTCCTTCCTTTTGTTTATGTGATGAATCACATTGATTGATTTGCAAATATTGTACCAGCCTTGCCTCCCCAGAATAAATCCCACTTGATCATGGTGTATGATTTTTTTCATATATTGTTGGATCCAGTTTGCTAATATTTTGTTGAGGATTTTAGCATCTAAATTCATCAGCGATACTGGCCTATAATTTTCTTTTTTTGTGTTGTCTTTGCCTGATTTTGAAATCAGAATTATACTCACCTCAGAAAAGGAGCTTGGAAGTTTTCCTTCCTTTTGAATTTTTCAAAATAGCTTGAGAGGGACAGGAGTTACTTCTTCTTTGAATATTTGGTAGAATTCACTTCTGAAGCCATCAGGCCTAGGACTTTTCTTCTTTGCGAGTTTTTTGATAGCTGTTTCAATCTCATTTGTTGTAATCAGTTTGTTTAGGTTTTCTGATTTTTCCAGAGTGATTTTTAAAAGATTATATTTTTCAAGAAATTTGTCCATTTTATCTAGGTTGTCTAATTTTTTGGAATACAGTTGTTCATATTATTTTCTTACAATTCTTTTTATTTCTGTTGTGTCAGTATTTATTTCTCCACTCTCATTTCTAATTTTATTTATTTGAGTTCTCTCTCTTTTTTTTCTTGATGAATCTGGTTAAAGGTTCATTGATCTTGTTTTCCATTTCAAAGAACCATCTCCTGGTTTCATTGATCCTTTTTATTGATTCTTTAGCCTCTGTGTCATTTATTTGCGCTCTGATCTTTATTATTTCCTTTTTTTTACTACCTCTGGGCTTTACTTGCTGTTCTTTTTCTAGGTCTTTTAGATGCAGGGTTAAGTTGTTTATTTCAGCTTTTTCTAGCTTCTTTAGGTATGCCTGTAATGTATGAACTTCACTCTCAGGACTGCTTTTGCTGTGTCTCATAAATTTTGAGTTGTTGTATGCTCATTATCATTCTTTCTAGGTTTTTAAAAATTTCTTCTTTGATCTCATTGTTAACCCATTCCTAATTTAATAACATGCTATTTAGTTTTCAAGTGTTTGAGTATTTTTCAGTTTTTCTGTTGTGGTTGGTTTTTAGTTTCATGCCATTTTGATCAGAGAAAATGCTTTATATGATTTTAATCTTGTTCAATTTCTTGAGACCACTTTTGTTCCCTAACATGTGGTCTATCCTAGAGAATGTACTCTGAGCACTTGAAAAGAATGTATATTCTGCTGCTTTAGGGTGAAAAGTTCTGAAGATATCTATTAAATCCAGTTGATGTTTCCTTTAAGTCTGCTGTTTCTTTGTTAATTTTGTTTCTTGAGGAACAATGTACTAATGTTAGTGGGGTATTGAAATCCCCTACTATTATACTATTTCTGTTGATCTCGCCCATTATATCCATCAAAGTTTGCTTTATATATTTACTGCTCCTATATTAGGTGCATAGATATTTCTATTGGTTATATCTTCCTGTTGAATTGCCCCCTTTATCATTGTCATGACCTTCTTTATCTCTTATTATATTCTTTATTTTGAAGTCCATTTTGTCTGATATAAGTATTGCTACCCCAGCTTTTTTTTCATTTTCATTTGCATGAAATATATTTTCCATCCCTTTAACTTCAATCTATGTGCATCTTTTGTTTTAAGGTGTGTCTCTTACAGAAAGAACATGTATGGGTCTTGGTTACTTATCCATGCAGCTACCCTATGCCTTTTGATTGGATCATTTAATCAATTTACATTTAAGGTTATTACTGATATGTAGTTGTTTATTGCCATTTTATTCTTTAGAGCTGTATTCCTCTTTTGCTATATTATTTTTTCTCTTTGATTTCTTTTCTTTTTTTTAATAATTTTAATTTTTAATGGGGTGACATCAATAAATCAGGATACATATATTCAAAGGAAACATGTCCAGTTTATCTTGACATTCAATTATGTTTCATAACCATTATCCAAATTCAGATTGTCCTTTGTCTGTCATCTTCTATCTAGTTTTTTGTGCCCCTCCCACTTCCCCTATCCTTCTCCCTCTCCCTCTTTCCCCCGTAACCGCCACAGTCTTATCAATGCCTCTTAGTCTCATTTTTATGTCCCACCTATGTATAGAATAATGCAGTTCTTAGTTTTTTCTTATTTAATTATTTCACTCCATATAATGTTATCAAGATCCCATTATTTTGCTGTAAATGATTTGATGTCATCATTTTTTATGGCTGAGTAGTATTCCATTGTGAATATGTGCCACATCTTCTTTATCCAGTCATCTATTGAAAGGCTTTCTGGTTGTTTCCATATTTTGGCCACTGTGAACAATGCTGCAATGAACATGGGGCTACATGTGTCTATACATATCAATGTTTCTGAGTTTTGGGAATATATACCCAGTAGCAGGATTGCTGGTCTATAACGTAGTTCTACTTTAAATTTTTTGAGGAACCACCATATTTTCTTCCATAATGGTTGTACTACTTTACATCCCCACCAACAGTGTATGAGGGTTCCTTTTTCTCCACAGCCTCTCCAACATTTGCTATTACCTGTCTTGTTAATAATAGCTAATCTAACAGGTGTGAGGTGGTATCTCATTGCAGTTTTGATTTGCATTTCTCTAATAACTAAAGAAGATGAGCATCTTTTCACGTATCTGCTAGCCATTTGTATTTCTTCCTGGGAGAAGTGTCTGTTCATCTCCTCTTCCCATTTTTTTAATTGGATTTTTTGTTTGTTTGTTGTTGAGTTTTATGAGTTCTTTGTATATTTTGGATATTAGGCCCTAATCTGAGCTGTTGTTTGAAAATATCATTTCCCATTTAGTTGGCTGTCTGTTTATTTTGTTATCAGTTTCTCTTGCTGAGCAAAAACTTCTTAGTCTGATGTAGTCCCATTCATTAACTTTTACCTTCACTTCTCTTGCCTTTGGAGTCAAATTCATACAATGCTCTTTAAAACCCAGGTCCATGAGTTTAGTACCTATGTCTTCTTCAATTTACTTTGTTGTTTCAGGTCTTATGTTTAGATCTTTGATCCATTTTGAGTTAATTTTTGTACAGGGGGCAAATTGTAGTCCAGTTTCATTCTTTTGATTGTGGCTTTCCTGTATTCCCAACATCATTTTTTGAAGAGGCTTTCTTTTCTCCATTGTGTGTTGTTGACCCCTTTATCAAAAATTATTTGACTATATATATGTGGTTTTATTTCTGGGTTTTCTATTCTGTTTCTTTGGTCTGAATATCTATTTTTCTGCCAATACCATGTTGTTTTGATTGTCTTGCCCTATAATATAGTTTAAAGTCAGGTATTGCAATGCCCCCAGCTTCATTCTTTTTATTTAGGATTGCTTTGACTATTAGAGGTTTTTTATAGTTCCATGTAAATATGATGACTTTTTGCCCCATTTCTTTGAAAAATGTCATTGGAATTTTGATGGGAATTGCATTAAATTTGTAAATTGCTTTGGGTAATATGGCCATCTTGATTATATTTATTCTTCCTAACCAAGAACAAGGAATATTCTTCCATTTCATTATATCTTTTTCGATTTCCCTTAACAATGGTTTATAGTTTTCATTATTTAAGTCTTTTACATTCTTTGTTATGTTCATTCCTAGGTATTTTTTGTTGTTGTTGTTGCAATCGTGAAGGAGATTATTCTTTTCAGTTCATTCTCAAATGTTTCATTGTTGGCATATAAAAAGGCTATGGACTTCTGTATGTTAATTTTGTATCCTCTGACCTTACTGTATTGCGTTATTGTTTCTAGATAACTTTTTGTGGATTCCTTTTGGTTTTCGATGTATAGGATCATATCATCTGCAAAAAGTGATACCTTTACTTCTTCTTTTCCGATATGGATGCCTTTTATTTCTTTGTCTTGCCTGATTGCTCTGGCTAGAACCTCTAGTACGACACTAAATAAGAGTGGAGAGAGTGGAAAACCCTGTCTTGTTCATGATTTAAGTCTGAGAGCCTTCAGTTTTGTGCAATTTAATAAGATGTTAGCTGATGATTTATCATATATGGCTTTTATCATGTTGAGATATTTTCCTTCCATACCCATTTTGTTGAGAGTCTTAAACATAAAATTGTGTTGTATTTTATCGAAAGCCTCTTCTGCTTCTATTGATAAGATCATGTGGTTTTTGTTCTTTGTTTTTTTGATATGGTGTATTACGTTAACCATTTTACGTATGTTGAACCATCCTTGAGATTGTGGTATGAATCCCACTTGATCATGATGTATTATTTTTTTAATATGTTGTTGTATTTGATTTACTAGTATTTTGTTTAGTATTTTGGCATCTGCATTCATTAGAGATATTGGTCTGTAGTTTTCTTTTTTTTGTGCCATCCTTGCCTGGTTTTGGTATGATTGTTATGTTGGCCTCATAAAATATTTTTGGAAGTATTGCTTCTTCTTCAATTTTTTGGAAGACTTTCAGTAGAATACGAATCATGTCTTCTTTGAATGTTTGATAAAATTCGCTGGTATACCCATCTGGGCCTGGACTTTTATTTTTGGGAAAGTTTTTAATGGTTTTTTCTATTTCTTCTCTACTAATAGGTCTGTTTAGGCTTTCTGCTTTGTCTTGACACAGTCTAGAAATGTTGTATTGTTCTAGGAATTTATCCATTTCTTCTAGGTTGTTGAATTTATTGGCATAAAGTTTTTCATAGTATTCTACAATAATTCTTTGTATATCTACGATGTCCGTGGTGATTTCTCACCTTTCATTTTGGATTTTGTTTATATGTGTTCTTTCTCTTTTTCCCGTTGTAAGTCTTGCCAGGGGTTTTTCAATTTTGTTGATCTTTTCAAAGAACTAGCTCCTTGTTCTATTATTCTTTTCTATAGTTTTTATGTTCTCTATTCCATTTATTTCTGCTCTAATTTTTATTATCTCCTTTCTTCGGCTGGTTTTGGGTTGTCTTTGTTCTTCTTTTTCCAGTTCTTAAAGGTGTGAAGTTAAGTGGTTCACTTGGGCTCTCTCTTGTTTGTTCATATATGCCTGAAGTGATATGAACTTCCCTCTTATCACTGCTTTTGCTGCATCCCATAGATTCTGATATGTTGTATTGTCATTTTCATTTGTTTGTATATATCTTTTGATCTCTATGTTTATTTCTTCTTTGAGCCATTCAGTTTTTAAAAGTATGTTGTTTAGTTTTCACATTTTTGTGGGATTTTTTTCCTCTTTTTGCAGTTGAATTGTAGTTTCAAGGCTTTATGATCAGAAAATATGCTTGTTACAACTTCAATTTTTCTGAATTTGCTGATGTTGTTTCTGCGGCCAAACATATGGTCAATTCTTGAGAATGATCCATGTACACTGGAGAAAAATGTATACTCAGTCACTTTGGGATGATATGTCCTGTAGATGTCTATCATATCCAGGTGCTCTAGTGTTTTGTTTAAGGCCACTATATTTTTGTTCATTTTCTGTTGGGATTACCGGTCTAAAGCCGTTAGCGGTGTAATGAGGTCTCCAAGTATAATTGTATTTTTGTCAGTATTTGTTTTAAGATCAATAATTAGCTGTCTAATATATTTTGGTGTGCCTTGGTTTGGTGCATATATATTAAGAATTACTATGTCTTCTTGATTCAGTGTCTTCTTAGCCATTATGAAATGGCCATTTTTGTCTCTGAGTACTTTTGTTGTCTTGTAGTCAGCATTATCAGGTATGAGTATTGCTACACCTGCTTTTTTTATGTTATTTGCTTGGAGTATTGTTTTCCAGCCTTTCACTTTGAATTTGTTTTTATCCTTTTTGCTTAGATTAGTTTCTTGTAGGCAGCATCCAGTTAGATTTTCTTTTTTAATCCATTCTGCTAATTTGTGCCTTTTTATTGGTGAGTTTAATCTGTTTACATTTAGTGTAATTATTGACACTTGTGTCTTTCCTACTGCCATTTTATAGATTGCTTTCTGTTAGTTTTGTGTCTTGTTTAATCTTTCTCTTTTTTTTCTATCTTTTGATTTTATTTGGTTGTATTTCATACATCATTCCTCTGTTTCTATCTTTTTTAAATCATGTGCTTCTGTGGTGGTTTTTTCAATGGTGGTTAACATTAAGTAATGAAAAGGGTTTCTACCCTTTTCAATGTAGTGCACTATGTTATGAGTACTTTTGCACTCCATCGTGTTTGCTACTGTTAATCTCCATCCTCTCCCCCTCTTTTTTTTTTTTTGTTGTTACAGTTTAAAATTAGTTTTGTTGTGTTCTTCTTGGAGCTTTTACTTGTGGCTTTGTTTTTTTTTTGTTTTTTTTTCTTTTTTGTTTTTTGTATCTGATTGCAGAACCCCCTTTAGTAATTCCTGGAATCTTGTTTTTCTGATGATAATTTCCCTCATGTTTTCTATATCTCTGAATGTTTTTATTTCTTCTTATTATTAGAAGGATAGCTTTGATGGGTATAGTATCTGTGGCTGAAAGTTCCTCTCGGTCAAGACTTTAAATATCGGGGTCCACTCTTTCCAAGCTTGTTAGAGTTTCTTTTGAGAAATCTGATGATAATCTAATGGGCTTTCCTTTATATTGTATTCTTCTTTTCCCTGGCTGCCTTGAGAATTTTTTCTTTGTTGTTGGTTTGTGCGAATTTCATTATGATGTGCCTTGGAGTAGGTTTTTGGGGTTAAGAAAACTCGGAGTTCTGTTTGCTTCTTGAACTTGAGGCTTTAGTTTTTCCACATCCTTGGGAAGTTCTCATCTATTATTTGTTTGAGTGTGTTCTCCATTCCGTTTTCTCTCTCTTCTGCCTCTGATATACCTATTATTCTTATGCTATTCTTTTTGATGGAGTCAGATAATTCCTGTAGGGCAATCTCATTTTTTAAAATTTTTGAGTCTCTTTCTTCTCTCTGTTGTGCTTCAAGTTGCTTGTCTTCTATTTAACTAATCCTACCTTCTATTTGGACTGTTTTATTAGCTAAGCTTGTTACCTCATTTTTTGGCTCGTGAATTGAGTTTCTCATCTCCATTTGATTTGTTATTATAGTTTCAATTTCCTTGGTAATATATCCTTTGTTTTCATGGAGTTGTTTTCTGAGCTCCCTAAATTGCCTTTCTGTGTTTTCTTGTATATCTCTGAGAATTTTTAGGACTTCTATTTTAAATTTTCTGTCGTTTACCTTCAAGGTTTCCAATATATTAAATTTTTTCTCCGTAGATTTTTCCTCATCTATCTGTTTTACCTCTTTTTCTTTTGTATCCATGATATTTGATTTTTTCTTTTTTAATGGCATTTGAGGGTGGTTTTTTGTATAGTATTAATGAGATTTAATAAAGAACTAAATGTTAAAAAAATAAAAAATTGAAAACTGTGTTTTTTGAAAAAAATGAATAAGTAAAGAAAATTAAAATGAAATTAAAATTGAAAAAATAAAATTATTCCCCCCCTCCTTTTTTTCTCTCCTCTCCGCTCCTCTCCCCTCTTTCTTGAGAAAATCTTGTGGTGAACTGTGAATTATATTGTCCTAAATAGAACAAACAGTGCCTGTAATGGAGGGCCTAAATTGGGGAGAAGTAATAAAGGATAAAAAAAAGGGTATAGACCCACAAAAAACAAACAAGGAAAAAATTTGTGTCAAGAATAAAATGTTTTGCTTTTTAGGTGTTGGTTGACTAAGAGATATGATGAGAAGAATAAGAGGGAAACAGGAAAATTAGAAGAATTAAAGAATTAGTATTGTATTTAGTAGAACAAGAACTAGATAAAATGGAAAGCCAGTGATGGGAGCTCTGCTAATGAGTTAAGACGGTGAAGTAAAAAAAACCCCAAAATGCCACAAACATAAGTTTGAGTCCCAGAGAAGATAATTTGTTTGTAATTGAAGATTGAATGAGAGGAGACGTAAAGGAGAAAGGAAGAAACTAATATAGAGGGAGGAAGGAAAGAGAGAAGAAAAAAAAGAGGAAATCACTAAAAGAAGAAAAAAAAATAAAAGAGGAGAGAGAAAGAATTAAGTGTTTTTGGAGTGCAACCTTCATAGAGAGAAAGGAAGAAGAAAAGATAATGGGTGATGTAACACTTAGTTGAAGGAGAGGAAAGAGTAAGACCAGCAGAGCGTTAAACGATCAAATTGGAGGAGGGAAAAAAAAGAAATCAAGAATGAAGATAAGAGAAACAAATGAACAAATATAACAAAATGGGATAGGCTATAAAGTCTGCGGATTATTCTTGATTTTGAGAGGTTATCTTCTTGCTTTTTCTTTTCTTTCCCTCTTTTTGGTTGGTGACTCTGTACCCCAGGTTCTGCTCCTGTGGCATGCTTAGGTAGAGGTTTGCAGTTGATAAGTCTCTATGGCAATGTTATATATTGGGCTTTAGTCTCGTTGTCAGTTGAGGCTCATTAGCATTTATAGGCTCCGACAGTGAGAGAGTCTGTGTTCCTGGAGCCTCTCTCCTAGTCTTTCCTTCCTCAATTAGTAGCCTGATAATCCAGCTATGGGGTTGCTGCTGTCTCTGCCTGTATAATAAGAGGCTCAAAGAGCTAGCAACTCCCACTCTATTCCCACTCTGCACAGGGCTCTGGGTAAGGCTCAGTCAGTCAGAGCTGCTAGCATAATCAGGGGGGCTTCTGCCCACTCAAAGACCTCTGGCTCTGCCATTCTGTCCAGTAACATGGGCGGGCGACCACTTCCAGAGTGCTTGGAGGAAACTCTCGCTCACTGTCTATACGCATAGACCAGGATATCAGGCTGGCAGTCTCACACTCTGAGTGAAACACCTGCCCGCATGGAAAAGTTCCAGTGTTGGAATTGGCTCTCGCTCCCTCTCTGTGCACACCTTTTTCAGGGCACTGGGGCAGCCTGGAGATTCCACTTTCAGCCCACACAATGTCCCCTGACTCTTACTCTGTGTGGGGTAACACGAGTGTCCACTACCAGCACTCAGAGGAAACTCTTGCCCACTCTCCATGCGCACTGACCAGGATATTAGGCCAGCTATCTCACACTTTGAGTGAAACCCCCACCAGCTCGGAAAAGTTCCAGCATTGGAATCAGCTCTCGCTCCCTCTCCGTGCGTGGAGATTCTTCTTTCGGCCCATACAAATGCCCCTGACTCTGCCTCTCTGTAGGGTAACATGGGTGGACGCCTCCTGCCGAGGCACTCAGAGGAATCTCTTGCTCACTCTCCATGCTCGCAGACCAGGATATTATGCCAGCTGCCTCTCTCTTTGAGTAAAACCCTTACCCACACAGAAAAGTTCCAGCGTTGGAATCGGCTCTCACTCCCTCCCTGTGCGCGGCTTTTTCAGGGCACTGGGGTGGCCTGGAGATTCCGCTTTTGGGCCACACAAAGGCCCCTGACTCTGGCCCTCTGTAGGATAACACGGGTGCCCACTCCTGAGGTGCTCAGAGGAATCTCTTGCCCACTCTCCATGCGCACCAACTAAGATATCAGGCCGGCTGCCTCACGCTCCGAGTGAGACCCCCTCCTGCACGGAAAAGTTCCAGCATTGGAATTGGCTCTCGCTCCCTCCTCGTGCGCAGCTTTTTCAGGGTGCTGGGGCAGCCTAGAGATTCTGCTTTAAGCCCACTCAAAGGCATCTGACTCTGCCTCTCTGTGGGATAACACAGGCGCCCACTCCTGGGGCTTTCAAAGGAATCTCCCGCCCACTATATGCGTGTGCCGACCAGGAGATTGGGGCAAATGGCTTCCCCACTTGTCTTTCTTTGTTTGGGCTTGGCGCAAGTGTTAGCTTGTATTGCCTGGGTTGCCACAGGCACAGTTTTTCCTCGGCTTGGATCTCCATGCCGAAGCCTGGTTCAGCCGTTTGTGCCACGGCCTAGATCTATTTACCCTCTTTGCCCACCTTTGTTTCTATACTCTCAGTTCCCAGTGAAAGCAGCCCTATTTAGGTTAGTGAAGGAGGTGGAGCATTTCTTACTCCCTATTTCCTCTGGGGTTTGATGATATATTTAGCCAATTTTTCCCTCGACCATACCTTCGGGTGTATTGCAAAACATCTGGAGGTTCCAAGGATAGTTTTTTTTTGGTTTCTGGTTAAAGATCTTGTTGAGTTTTTGGGGAGATTTATTGGTATCGCTTTCTACCACGCTATTACTCTGATGTCACTTCGAAAGATTCTGATCTGTTTTCAAAAGTCCCCTTAACATTTATTGCAGCATTGTTTTGGTTGTAATTAATTCCTTGACGTTTTGTTTTTGTGTTTTGTCTGAGAAGCTTTTTATTTCTCCTTCATTTTTAAATGAGAGCCTTGCTGGATAAAGCAGTCATGGTTGTAGGCTCTTGTTTTGCATTACTTTGAATATTTCTTGCCATTTTGTTCTGGCCTTAAGTGATTCTGTTGAGAAGTCAGAAGTCATCCTTATGGGGGCTCCTTTGTAGGTGATAGCCTTTTTTTCTCTAGCAGCTTTTAGTATTTTCTCTTTATCACTTAGCTTTAGTATTTTAATTATGATGTGTCTTGGTGTAGATTTCTTTGGGTTTCTCTTTAATGAAATTCTCTGTGCTTCTTGAACTTGTGTGACTTTTTTCTGCATTAATTGAGGAAAGTTTTTAGCTATGATTTGATTGAACAAAGTCTCTATCTCTTGTTTTTTCTCTTCTTCAGGAAACCCTATGATGCAGATGTTATCACAGAGCTCTCTTAGAGTTTCCTCAGACTTTTCTAGTTTCTCTTTTTTTTGTTGCTCTGCTTTTATGCCTTCATTTATCTTGCCCTTACCTCACTGATGCAATTCTCAACTTCATCCATCATGCTTTTAATTCCTTCCATTGTTGTCTTCATTTTTGATATTGTATTTGTCATTTCTAACTGATTCTTTTTTATTATTTCAATATCCTTTTTTATACTTGCTATCTCTTTATTTAGTTCTTTATTATGATCATCTATTGTTGTTCTAAGTCTTTGAGCATTCTAACCATCATTATTTTAAACTCTGTGTTTGGTAATTTGGTTATATCTGACTCATTCTAGTTTTTTTCTGGGGATTTCTCTTAATTGGGTTGCATTTTTCTGCCTTCTCATTTTTTCTGTGTATAAAAAGGGTGTGGCCACTGGAGTCCAGTGGGTGTGGTCTCTGTGTTTCTTAGGTTTGGTCTGTCTGCAGGCCCACCACTGCCTCTGCTGCTGCCTTGGGCATTCGGGTGTGGGTGTTGCTGGTGCGGGCCTGCTGCGGCTGTCAGTGTGGTTTCTGCCTATCCTTCACAGGAGGGGATGTGTTCACATTCCTGGGGCCAAAATCCTCGGCTGTTGCCCTACCCCATGGGTGGGGCTGCATTCTAGTAATCCCTAGATTTTCTTCTACATAATTTATTATTTCAGATCTTATATTTAGGTCTTTGATCCATTTTGAATTGTTTTGTGCAAGGGGACAAATTGTAGTCAAGTTTTATTCTGTTGTGTGCAGTTTTCCACTCTTCCTAGCACCATTTAATGATGACACTTTCTTTTCTTTCTTTGTGTTTTTGGCTCCTTTATTGAATATGATTTGTCCATATATGTAGTTTTATTTCTGGGTTCTTGATTCTGTTTTATTGGTCTGTATGTCTGTTTTTCTGCCAATAACATGCTGTTTTGATTATCATGGGTATGCAGAATAATTTGATGACATATAGTATGATACTTCAAGCTTCATTATTTTTTCTCAGGATTGCTTTGAGTATTTGGGGTTTTTTATGGTTCCATACAAACCTGGAGATTTTTTATTCTATTTCTTTCAAAAACGACATTGGAATTTTGATAGGTATTACATTAATGGTCATATTACATTTGGATAATATGACTCTTTTAACTACATTGATTTTTTCAATCTATGAATGTGGAATATTTTTCCATTCCATTGTGTCTTTTTCAATTTATTTTACCAATTCCTTTTATTTTTTAGTATATAGGTTCTTCACATCTTTTGTTAAGTCTTTTCCCTAGGTATTTTACTTTTGTTTTACAATTATAAAGAAAATATTTTAGTTTATTTTCTGAAGTTTTATTGTTGGCCTATAGGAAAGTTGTAGACTTTTGTATGTTGAAATTGTATTCTGAGAATTTACTGTATTGGTTTATTGTTTCTAATAATTTTTCAGTGGAGTCTTTGGGGGTTTTCTATATACAGAATCATGTCATCTGCATAAAGTGATACCTTTACTTCTTCTTTTCTTATATGAATGCTTTTTATTTTCTTTTCCTGATTGAATGTTCTGGCTAAAACTTCCAGAGCTATGTTGAATAAGAGTGCAGAGAGTTGGCAGCCTTGTCTTTTTCCTGATTTTAGATGAAAAGCCTTCATTTTTTTACTATTTAGAATACTATTAGCTGGTTTGTCATTGATGACCTTTATTATGTTGAGGTACTTTTCTTCTGTACTCATTTTATTGAGTGTTTCAAACACAAAGAAATGTTGTATCTTATCTAATATCTTTTCTGCATCTTTTAATAGGATCATATTATTTTTGTCCTTTGTTTTGTTAATGTGGTATATTACATTGATTGACTTACTTATGTTGAACCATCCTTGTGCTCCTGGAAATGAATCTGTTTTGATAGTGATGTATATTTTTAAAATATATAGCTGTACTTGATTTCCTACTATTTTGTTTAGGAGTTTTGCATTTGTATTCATTAGAAATATTGGTTTTTAGTTTCATTTTTTGTGTTTTCTTTGCTAGGTTTTGGTATGAATGTCATGTTGATGTCATAAAATGCGTTAAGGAGGAGGCCCTGGCCAGTTGGCTCAGTGGTGGATAGTCAGCTCAGTGTTTGCATGTCCCAGGTTCAATTCCCAGTCAAGGCACAGAGGAGAAGTGCCTATTTGCTACTCCCCCTCCCCTTTTGATTTTCTGTCTCCCACTCTCTCTCTTTTTTCCCTCCTATAGCTGTGATTCCAGTGGTGTCAGTTGGCCCCTAGGATGAGGATTGCTCCATGGCCTCCACCTCAGGTTCTAAGAAGAACTCTGTTGCTGAGCAATGGAAGAACTTCCCAGATAGGCGGAGCATTGCCCCCTATTGGCCTTGCCATATAGATCCCAGTCAGGTTGCATATATAAATCTGTCTCTGCCTCCCCTCTTCTCACTGAATTAAAAAAAAAAGAAATAAAGAAACAATAACTCCAAACTTTAAAAAAATACATTGGAGAGTATTGTTTATCATTCTTTTTTTTGGAAGACTTTAAGAAGAATATGCTATCTGCTACTGATATCTGAAGGGACATATTTCCCAACTGTCTTTCCTAATCTAACAATCATCTGCAAAAAAAAGTGGATTTACAAATATTAGTAAGTAGAACAACAACACCAAGGGAAACTTAATGTTTCTTCTATTTAGTGTAGAATATCAGAAGTTGTAAATTTCACACAATTCCCACCATTGTAGCTGTTATCTTCCTCTTTGTCTCCCTCCAATGCTCAGCATTCAAAAGCAGCAATTCTTGACATACTGTATAAATACATCCATGCCTTCTATATATACAGGTGTGGGTAATAATAAATTTACAGTTATGAGTATACAAAACAAAGTTTATTTTTTATTACTATTTATTAATTACTATAAACCTACTTTTGCCCATCCCTGTATTTCAAATATTTAACCACTCTGGTGGAATGGTTACTTTATATATATTTTAATTTATTGATTTGAGAGAGAGAGAGAGGAACATCAATCTATTTCTGTATGTGCCATTACTGGGAATCAAACCTGCAATCTCTCTGTTTCAGGACAATGCTCTAACCAATCTAGCTATCTTGCCAGGGGTTGAAATCCTCACTTTTTAAGGGAAGATTACATTGTATGTTCTGTCTTGTGGCTGCTTTAAATAGTGAAAATATGGTTATATAATTCTGACAAAATATAAGTATTAAGTATAAGCTTCTTTGTCAATTAAAATCATAAATATTATGGTCATAATTTCCACTATTTTTTTAAATCCATATAACTGCTTTTAAAGGAAAATCAAGAGAGTGATGTCAGAGAAATGGTGCCTTGAGGAGCACGACCGACAAATCTCCCCAAAATTTCAAGAAGTTCATCAACCAGAGACAGACAAATCTATTCTTGGAGCATCCAGGAGTTCTACACACTGAAGGCGAAGGTAGGGTTGAGCAAAAAATTGACTAAATATATAATCAACACTGAAGGAAATAAGTCGAACAAAAAAAACACTCTGCCTTCCTCACTAACCTGAGCAAAGGCTGGTCTCACTTGGAACTGAGAGTCAGGGGTGGTTAAGGGTGTGCAGGAGGCTAGGCTGTGGCATGGATGTTCGTGCAAGCCAAGGAAAGAGTGTGCCTGTGGTGAATCAGCCCATGCAAGCAAACACATGCGCCACAAGCAGCGTGGGTGGAGTGCACCAAAGCAAACTTTCCTACACCCTAGCTTCTCTGGGCGGGTGTGGCGCCTCACCCAGCCATTCCAGCTAATAATCAAGCATCAGAGGAGGGACATGTGGGCAGCTTGCAGTACTTTCTGTAGCAAATTGGTGGATCCAATCATTGAAATTAGCTTAACCCACAGTCTGCTCACCTCCCAACTGACCTACCTGGCTCTAATTGACAAGATCTCTCTCAGTTCTGTGATCTAAGACAAGAGGCGTGATATTTTTAATGCCTATTGCTAAAAGGGTGGGGGCAACTTCTGATTGGCAGAGCTTTCATACTCAGGGATATATGCTAAAAAGAGGGACTTGGCAGATTTTAAGACCTCCTGTACTGCAGGCAGCAACTAGTGCATCTTCTTCCCAGCCAAAACAGGTTACAAAGTGCGGAAAGCCTAGGAAGAGTGGTCCCAGAGAGCTAGGCCTGATGAACAGGCCTAGAGGCTCATATAAAGTCACCTTGAGAGCAATTGGCTACCAGCCCTGCTTGATTACTCTGACGGCTCTGACTGCCAGAGCCTTACCCAGAGCCCTGCACTGAGTGGGGATAGAGTGGGGATTTGCCAGCTCTTTGAGCCTCATACTCCCCAGGCAGAGGCAGCAACAGCCTCAAATCTGGATCATCAGGCTGCTAATTCAGGAAGAAAAGACTAGGAGAGGGACTCCAGGAAAACGGACTCCCTCATTGTTGGAGCCTGCAAACACTAATAAGCCTTGACTACCAACGAGACTGAAGCCTAATATATGACATCACCATAGAGTCTCATCATCTGCAAATCTCTTCCTAAGCATGCTACAGGGACACAGCCTGAGGTACAGAGTCACCGACCAAGAAGAGGGAGAGGAAAGAAAAAGGAAGAAGTTAACCTCTCAAAATCAAGAAAAATCCACAGACTTTATAACTTGTTCCACTCTTTTTTTGTTTCTTGCCTTTATTATTATTATTTCTATTTCCTCCATCTTGGCCCTTTTATTCTCTGCCCATCTTATTCTGTCCTCTTCTTGAACTGCACTACCCATAAGTGTCATGTTTTATTTTCTTCTTTCTTACTCTCCATGAGGGTTACACTCCAAAACTCTTAACTCTCTTTCTCTCCCTCTTTTTTTTTCTTTTTTCTTCTTTTTCTTTTCCGCTTTTTTGTGTTTCTCCTTCTCTATTAGTTTCTTCTTTTCTCCTTTTATTTTTCTCTCATTAAATTCTCAATCACAAACAAATTATTTAATTTGAGACTCAAGTTCTTTTGTGTGGCATTTTGGGTGCTTTTTATCTTGCTTTTTAATTCATTAGCATTCCTCCCAACACAGGATCTCCATTCTATTAGTCATTGCTTCACTTAATAGAATAGTTATTTTTTCTTTTTCCTGTTTTCCTCTTATCCTTCTCATTATATCTCTTAGTTGACCATCACTTACAAGCAAATCATTTTATACTTGACCCAAATTTTTTCCTTTATTACATTTTGTGGGTCCATACTTTTTTTTTTGCCCCTTGACCACTTCTTCCCAAATCAGACCCTCCGTTATACGCAGTTTTTTTAATTTACATTAATATAATTCACAGTTTATCACTATATTTTCCTAAGAAGGAGGGGAGAGGAGGGGAAGAGTAGAAAAAAATAAGGGAGGGATAATAAATTATTAATTTTTTGTGTGTGTTTTTTTCTCCAAAATTTTTCCCATTTTTTTACTTTTTATTCTTTATTAATTTTTATTAGTGATATTAACAAGACCACCTTCAGATGCCATTAAGAAAAAGAAAATTAAATATCATGGATAGAAAAGATAGAGAAGCAGCACAGATAGATGTGAAAAAATCTATAAAGAAAAAATTTAATATATTGGACACCTTGGAGCTAAATGACAGAGAATTTAAAATAGAAATCCTAAAAATACTCAGAGATAGACAAGAAAACACAGAAAGGAAATTTATAGAGCTCAGAAAATAACTCAACGAACACAAAAAATGTATTACCAAAAAATTTGAAACTATAAAAATAAATCAAACAGAGATAAAAAACTGAATTCATGAACTGAAAAACAAGGTAACAAGCTTAGCTAATAGAATAGTCCAAATAGAAGGTAGGATTAGTGACACAGAAGACAAGAAACTTGAGGTACAACAGAGAGAAGAGGAGAGAGACTCAAAAATTAAATAAAATAAAAAATCCCTACAGGAATTGTCTGGCTCCATTAAAAAGAATAAGATAAGAATAATAGGTGTATCAGAGGGAGAAGAGAGAGAAAATAGAGTGGAGAATATATTCAAACAAATAATAGACGAGAACTTCCAAAGCTTGTGGGAAAAACTAAAGCCTCAAATTCAAGAAGCAAACAGAACACCGAGTTTTTTTAACCACAACAAACTTACTCAAAGGCACATCATAATGAAAATGGCACAAACCAACCACAAAAAAAAAAAAAAATTCTCAAGGAATCCAGGGAAAAGAAGAATATAATATATAAAGGAATTCTTATTAGATTATCATCAGATTTCTCAGCAGAAACTCTACAAGCTAGAAGAGAGTGGACCCCAATGTTTAAAGCCCTAAAAAAGAGGAACTTTCAGCCAAGAATACTATACCCATCAAAGCTTTTCTTCAAACATGAAGGAGAAATAAAAACATTCACAAATACAGAAAAGATGAGGGAATTTTTCATCTGAAAACCCTTACTTTAGAAAATACTAAAGGGGGGTTTCAAACCAGGTTCAAAGAACAAAACAAAACAATACCACAAATAAAGGCTCCACCAAGAACACAATAAAACCAAATTTAAACTGTGAAAACAAAAGACAATGAAGTGCAGAAACACTCATAAGTATAAGATAGGGGCCCTGGCCAGTTGGCTCAGCAGTAGAGCATCGGCCTGGCGTGCGGGGGACCCGGGTTCGATTCTCGATCAGGGCACATAGGAGAAGCGCCCATTTGCTTCTCCACCCCCCCTCCTTCCTCTCTGTCTCTTTCTTCCCCTCCCGCAGCCAAGGCTCCATTGGAGCAAAGATGGCCCAGGCACTGGGGATGGAACCTTGGCCTCTGCCCCAGGTGCTAGAGTGGCCCTGGTTGCGGCAGAGTGACACCCCGGAGGGGCAAAGCATCGCTCCCTGGTGGGCGTACCAGGTGGATCCCAGTCGGGCACATGCGGGAGTCTGTCTGACTGTCTCTCCCTGTTTCCAGCTTCAGAAAAATACACAAAAAAAGAATAAGATAGGGTACTACAATGAATATGGTAGGTACTCTTTTCATTATTTAATAATAACCAATCTTGAAAAAACCACCACAGAATCATATGATTTAAAAAAGCTAGCAACAGAGGAAAGAAGTATGGAATACAAACAAAAACAAATGATTGAAAAACAAAAGAGAAGAATCAAACAAGATACAAAACTAACAGAAAGCAATTTATAAAGTGGCAATAGGGAGTCCACAAATGTCAATAATTACACTAAATGTAAATGGATTAAACTCACCAATAAGAAGACACAGAGTAGCAGAATGGATTAAAAAATAAAATACAACTGTATGATGCCTAGAAGAAACACATCTAAGCAACAAGAATAAAAACAAATTCAAAGTGAAAGGCTGGAAAACAATACTCCAAGAAAATCACATAAAAAAAGCAGGTATAGCAATACTCATATCTAATAATGCTGACTACAACACAGAAAATGTACTGAGACAAAAATGGTCATTTCATAATGATTAAGGGTACTCTGAATCAAGAAGACATAACAATCCTTAACATATATGCACCAAACGAAGTAGCACCAAAGTATATAAAACAGCTACTTATTAACCTAAAAACAAAAAATGGCCAAAAATACAATCATACTTGGAGACCTCAATACACTGCTGATGAATCTAGATCAGTCATTCAAAGAGAAAATCAATAAAGATATATTGACCTTAAACAAAACACTAGAGCACCTGCATATGATAGACATCTACAGGACACTTCATGCCAAAGCAACAGAGTGTACATTTTTCTCTAGTGTACATGGAACATTCTCAAGAATTGACCATATGTTCGGCCACAAAAATAACATTAGCAAATTCAGAAAAATTGAAATTGTACTAAGTCTATTTTCTGATCATAAAGCCTTGAAGCTAGAATTCAACTGCAAAAAAGAGGAAAAAAACCCACAAAAATGTGGAAACTAACCAACATACTTTTAAAAAATGAATGGATCAAAGAAGAAATAAGCACAGAGATCAAAATATATACACAGAGAAATGAAAATGACAATACGACATATCAGAATCTATGGGATGCAGCAAAAGCAGTGAAAAGAGGGAAGTTCATATCACTTCAGGCCTATATGAACAAACAAGAGAGAGCCCAAGTGAACCACTTAACTTCACACCTTAAGGAAATGAAAAAAGAAAAACAAACACAACCCAAAACCAGCCGAAGAGAGGAAATAATAAAAATCAGAGCAGAAATACATGAAATAGAGAACAGAAAAACTATTTAAAAAATTAATAAAACAGGAGCTGGTTCTCTGAAAAGATCAACATATTGACAAACCCTTGGTAAGACTCACCAAGGAAAAAAGAGAAAGGACTCATATGAACAAAATCCAAAATGAAAGAGGTGAAATCACCACAGACATCAGAGTTATACAAAGAATTAGTGTAGAATACTATGAAAAACAATATGCCACCAAATTCAAATATTCAGAAGAAATGGTTAAATTCCTAGAACAATACAACCTTCCTAGACTGAGTCATGAAGAAGCAGAAAGCCTAAACAGACCATTTAGCAGGGGGGAAATAAAAAAAAACTATTAAAAACCTCCCCCAAAATAAAAGTCCTGACCCAGACGGTTATACTAGTGATTTCTTTCGAACATTCAAAGAAGTCTTGGTTCCTATTCTACTCAAAGTCTTCCAAAAAATTGAAGAAGAAGGAATACTTCCAAAAACATTTTATGAGGCCAACATAACCCTCATATTGAAACCTGGTAAGGACGGCAAAAGAAAAAAAAAAAAAGAAAAGAAAGAATATTACAGACCAATATCTCTAATAAATACAGATGCTAAAATACTAAACAAAACACTGGCAAATCAAATACAACAACATATTTAAAAAATAATACATTATGATCAAGTGGGATTCATCCCAAAATTTCAAGGATGGTTCAACATACATAAAACAGTTAACGTAATACACCATATCAACAAAACAAAGAACAAAAAGCACATGATCTTATCAATAGATGCAGAAAAGGCTTTGGTAAAATACAACACATCTTTTTGCTTAAGATACTCAACAAAATGCGTATAGAAGAAAAATATCTCAACATGATAAAGGCCATATATGATAAAGCATCAGCTAACATCATATTAAATGGCATAAAACTGAGGACTTTCCCCTTAAATCAGGAACAAGACAGGGTTCTCCTCTGTTTCAACTCTTATTTAACGTGGTGCTAGTAGTTCTGGCCAGAGCAATCAGAGAAGACAAAGAAATAAAAGGCATCCATATTGGAAAAGAAGAAGTAAAGGTATCACTTTTTTTTAAAGATTTTATTTATTCATTATAGAGAGGGGAGAGAGAGAGAGAGAGAGAGAGAGAGAAGGGGGAAGGAGCAGAAAGCATCAACTCCCATATGTGCCTTGACTAGGCAAGCTCAGTGTTTTGAACCAGCAACCTCAGCGTTTCCAGGTTGACACTTTATCCACTGCGCCACCACAGGTCAGGCTAAAGGTATCACTTTTTGCAGATGATATGATCCTATACATCGAAAACCCCAAAGACACCACAAAAAAATTACTAGAAACAATAAACCAATACCGTAAGGTCGCAGGATACAAAATTAACATACAGAAGTCCATAGCCTTTCTAAATGCCAACAATGAAATATTAGAAAACAAACTCAAAAAAATAATCCCCTTCACGATTGCAACAACAACAACAAAAATACCCAGGAATAAACATAACAAAGAATGTAAAGGATCTATATAAGAAAAAGTACAAAGCATTGTTAAAGGAAATCAAAAAAGATGCAGAGATATAAAAATATTCCTTGTTCTTGGATAGGAAAAATAAATATAATCAAAATGGTCATATTACCCAAAGCAATTTATAAATTTAATGCAATTCCTATCAAAATTCCTATGACATTTTTTAAAGAAATGGAACAAAAGAATCATCAGATTTATATGGAAATATAAAAAACCCCAAATAGCCAAAGCAATCCTGAGGAAAAAGAATGAAGCTGGAGGAATTACAATACCTGACTTCAAACTATATTATAGGGCCACGACAATCAAAACAGCATGGTACTGGCAGAAAAATAGACACTCAGACCAATGGAACAGAATAGAAAGTCCAGAAATAAAACCACATATATATGGTCAAATAATTTTTGATAAAGGGGCCAACAACACACAATGAAGAAAAGAAAGCCTCTTCAACAAATGGTGCTGGGAAACCTGAAAAGCCACATGCAAAAGCATGAAATTTGACTACAGGTTGTCCCCTTGTATTAAAATTAATTCAGAATGGATCAAAGACCTAATTATAAGACCTGAAACAATAAAGTACATAGAAGAAGACATAGATACTAAACTCATGGACCTGTTTTTTTTTTTAATTTTTTTTTATTTTTTTAATGGGGCGACATCAATAAATCAGGATACATATATTCAAAGCTAACAAGACCAGGTTATCTTGTCGTTCAATTATGTTGCATACCCATCACCCAAAGTCAGATTGTCTTCTATCACCTTCTATTTAGTTTTCTTTGTGCCCCTCCCCCTCCCCCTTTCCCTCTCCTTTTTCCCCCTCCCCCCGTAACCACCACACTGTTATCAATGTCTCTTAGTTTCACTTTTAGGTCCCACCTACGTATGGAATAATGCAGTTCCTGTTTTTTTCTGATTTACTTATTTTACTTCGGATCATGTTATCAAGATCCCACCATTTTGCTGTAAATGATCCAATGTCATCATTTCTTATAGCTGAGTAGTATTCCATAGTGTATATGTGCCACATCTTCTTTATCCAGTCATCTATTGATGGGATTTTTGGTTGTTTCCATGTCCTGGCCACTGTGAACAATGCTGCAATGAACATGGGGCTGCATGTGTCTTTACATATCAATGTTTCTGAGTTTTGGGGGTATATACCCAGTAGAGGGATTGCTGGGTCATAAGGTAGTTCTATTTTCAGTTTTTTGAGGAACCACCATACTTTCTTCCATAATGGTTGTACTACTTTAAATTCCCACCAACAGTATATGAGGGTTCCTTTTTCTCCACAGCCTCTCCAACATTTGCTATTACCTGTCTTGTTGATAACAGCTAATCTAACAGGTGTGAGGTGGTATCTCATTGCCGTTTTGATTTGCATTTCTCTAATAACTAATGAAGATGAGCATCTTTTCATATATCTGCTGGCCATTTGTGTTTCTTCCTGGGAGAAGTGTCTGTTCATGTCCTCTTCCCATTTTTTATTGAATTGTTTGTTTGTTTGTTGTTGAGTTTTATGAGTTCTTTGTAAATTTTGGATATTATGCCCTTATCTGAGCTGTTGTTTGAAAATATCATTTCCCATTTAGTTGGCTGTCTGTTTATTTTGATATCAGTTTCTCTTGCTGAGCATGGACCTGGGTTTTAAAGAGCATTTTATGAATTTGACTCCAAAGGCAAGAGAAGTGAAGGCAAAGATAAATGAATGGGACTACATCAGACTAAAAAGTTTTTGTTCAGCAAGAGAAATTGACAACAAAGTAAACATACTGCCAACTAAATGGGAAATATTTTTAAACAACAGCTTAGATAAGGGCCTAATATCCAAAATTTACAAAGAACTTATAAAACTCAACAACAAACAAACACACAATCCAATAAATAAATAAGAAGAGGACATAAACAGACACTTCTCCCAGGAAGAAATACAAATGGCCAACAGATATATAAAAAGATGCTTATCTTCATTATGTATTAGAGAAATGCAAATCAAACCTGCAATGAGATACCACCTCACACCTGTTAGATTAGCTGTTATCAACAAGACAGGTAATAGCAGATGTTGGAGAGGCTGTGGAGAAAAAGGAACCCTCATTCACTGTTGATGGGAATGTAAAGTATTACAACCATTATGGAAGATAGTATGGTGATTCCTCAAAAAACTGAAAATAGAACTAACATATGACCTAGCAATTCCTCTACTGGGTATATACCGCAAAATCTCAGAAACACTGATACGTATAGACACATGTAACCCCATATTCATTGCAGCATTGTTCACAGTGGCCAAGACATGAAAACAACCAGAAAGCCCTTTAATAAAAAACTGGATAAAGAAGATGTGACACATGTACTCAGCCATAAGAAATGATGACATCAGATCATTTACAACAAAATGGTGGGATCTTGATAACATTATAAGGAGTGAAGTAAGTAAATCAGTAAAAACCAAGAAGTACATGATTCCATGCATTGGTCGGACATAAAAACGAGACTAAGAGACATGGACAAGAGTGTGGTGGTTACCGGGGGTGGTTGGAGTGGGTTCTAGGAGGAAAGGAGGGAGAGGGAAAGGGGGAGGGGGAGTGTCACAAAGAAAACTATTATAGATAGAGGGTGACAGAGGACAATCTGACTTTGGGTGATGGGTATGCAACATAATTGAAGACAAGATAACCTGGACATGTTTTCTTTGAATATATATGTACCCTGATTTATTGATGTCACCCCATGAACATTAATAAAAATTTATGTATAAAAAAATAAAAGGAAAATCAATACCTGAATAGGCCAGTGCTCATTGTGGCATGCATTAATGCATAACTATGTAACCTCACAGCTTGAATAAAGGTACTGAAAAACTCCTTTGCAGCCTCGGTCATGATGAACATAATTTTCTTTTTAGAGTTTAATAATGTTTTTGAAATAAAATTCCTTAAATAATAGCAATAATTACTTCAACACTAGCTATAATTTATTGAGAACAGCTAAAGTTTATTGAGTACTTTGCAAGTGCCAAAAGCTCTATTAACTCAATGTATACATATTATCGCATTTTGGCCTCTCACTAACACATAAGGTAAATAGTGTTATTATCTCCATTTTACAAATGAAAAAGCTAAGATTTAAAGTTAGATAACTTTCTTGAGACCATATATCTTGTAAAGGGCCAAAATGAGATTCAAAGCTGGATATTGTGTCTCCAGTGTATATATACCTCTTACCTACTGTGCTCTACAGCCTCTCTGATGATACACCCAGATACAGTGTTGTCTGACTTGTAAACTATTTTATACATTTATTAAAAATTTAGTATCCACTCAGTCAAAATTCTATCTGTCTGCTAAGAGGTAACAGAGCCTGTTTGAACATTTCTAGGGACAGTGAAACAACAATAGTGCATGGCAGAACCCTTGAAAACTGGTGTGTGACATACCTAGGCTTTATCCTTGTCCCAAGATTTATTGGTTCTGTGACCTTTGGCAAATGATTTAACCTCTCTAAGATTTTTTTTCCACCTTCACAATGGGTATCATAATTTAACCTTGCTCTTCCCACAGTGACAGTATTTCTAATATAATGTACATGACGGTGTTTTATTAATTACAAGATAGTGAAAATGGAAACTTTTATCATGAGGTCTACAATTGAACTATGCGAGGTTTGTTGAACCCCTTGATATTACCATATTTCCCTTGTATAAGACACACCTTAATTTTGGGGCCTGAAATTTGAAAAAAATGTATTACATAAAGTTATTATTTCTTTGCATTTCCACATAACTTTTATTTATTTTTTTATATTTTTAATTTTTATTAATTTTAGTTTATTGTTTTTAACATGGATTAAAGTGTTCTACTCAATATAACTCTGTCACTCCTACCACATTGCCCTAAATTATACCCCCTTTGCCCCCCTCCCCTTAATTTCCTCTGCCCTTCCCTCTGCGATTTGCTGTTTTGACATCTGTATCTATGTGTTATGTATATATAATTTCACTAATCCCTTCATGTTCTCTGATCCCACCCCCTCATCCCCCTTCCCTGTGACAGCTGTCCCTCTGCTCCCTGTGACCTGTATTTCTTTCCTTAGTTCACTTTGTTCTTTATATTCCACATATAAGTGAGATCATATAATATTTGTATTTTTCTGCCTGGCTCATTTCACTTAGCATAATAATCTTCAGGTCCATCAATGCCACTTGCAAAAGGTAAGATTTTCTTCTTTGTAATGGCCATGTAGTATTTCATTGTGTATATGTATTACAGCTTTTTAATTTTACTCATCCACTGACGGACACTTGGGCTGTTTCCAGATCTTGTTTACTGTAAACAATGCTGCAATAAACATGGGAATGCATATCTTCTTTTGAATCAGTGATGTGGTGTTCTTGGGATATGTTCCTAAAAGTTGGATAGCTGGGTCAAAAGGCAGTTCCATTTTTAATTTTTTGAAGAAACTCCATAGAGTTTTTCACAGAGGCTGCACCAGTCTGCATTCCCACCAGCAGTGCAGGAGGGTTCCCTTTTCTCCACACCCTCACCAGCACTTATTATATGTTGTTCTGTTAATGAGCGCCATTCTGACAGGTGTGAGGTGGTACCTCATTGTGGTTTTAATTTGCATTTCTTTGATGATTAATGACTTTGAACATTTTTTCTTATGCCTATTTGTCATCTGCATGTCCTCTTTAAAGAAGTGTCTATTCAGCTCTTTTGCCTATTTTTTAATTGGATTGTTTTCTTTTCTGGTGTTGAGTTTTAGAATTTCTAAAAATAAATTTTAGTTATTAACCCCTTATCAGACAAATTGGTGAATATATTCTCCCATTGTGTGGGTTGTCTTTTTATTTTGTTCATGATGTCTTTGGCTATGCAAAATCTTTTTAGTTTGATATAGTCCCATTATGTTATTTTTTCTTTATTTCACTTGTCTGTGGAGATAAATCAGCAAAAGTATTGCTACGAGAGATATCAAAGAGTTGACTGCCTATGTTTTCTTCCAAGAAGTTTGTGGTTTCATGACCTATATTTAAGTCTTTTATCCATTTTGAGTGTATGTTTGTGAATGGTGTAAGTTGATAGTCTTGTTTCATTTTTTTGCATGTATCTGTCCTATTTTTCCAACACAATTTATTAAAGAGATTGTCTTTACACCATTGTATGCTCTTACTTCCTTTGTCAAATATCAATTGACCATAAACACTTGGATTTATTTCTGGGTTTACTGTTCACTGTAATTTAATTTATTTGTATACCTGTTCTTATGCCAGTACCAAGGTGTATTGATTACAATGGCATTGTAGTACAACTTGATATCAGGAAGTATGATACTTCCCACTTTATTCTTCATTTTTAAAATTTCTAAGGCTATTCGGGTTCTTTCTTGGTACCATATAAATTTTTGGAATATTCGTTCTATATCTCTGAAGTATGCCATTGGTAATTTAATAGGAATTGAATTAAATATATACATTGCTTTGGGTAATACAGACATTTTAATGATGTTTATTCTTCCTATTCATGAACAAGATATATGCTACCACTTGACTGTATATTTCTTAATTTCTTTTTTTAAGGTCTTATAATTTTTTGAATAGAGTACAAGTCTTTTACTTTCTTAGTTAACTTTCTTCCAAGGTACTTATTTTTGTTGTTGTTGTTGTTGTTGTAATAGTAAAAAGGATTGTTTACTGAATTCTTTTTCAGACAGTTTTTTGTTGGTATATGAAAATGCCACTGATTTTTGAATATTAATTTTATATCCTGCCACCTTGCCAAATTTATTTATCAGGTCTAGTAGTTGTTTTTTTTTAACAGTAGTTTTAACAAATTTTATTATGTTGACACAATGAACAGCCACACTATAATGCCAGACAGATGAGATCGGGTGCAGTCCGGGTGGTATGTCTGTAGACTCTATGATGCCATTAAATCATGCTTTCAGAAGTTTTCAACAAACTAGGGAAAATAGTTCTGATACATATCAGTGGGGAACAAAATTTTTGTTGCATACACAAAAACATATGTTCTTACCTAATTCGAGTATGCTGATCTCAAATCTGACATCAGTTTTTCTCTGTAAGCTACAATTTTTTTGCAATTCAAGATTTTAGGTTTTCATCTTATTGTAAAAATTTCAAAATTTAGTTTAGCATAATGAAGTAGAATGTCTTCTTGGGCATCATTTTGTGAAAATATAATAATTTATATAGTGCAGTAAAACACTAATACACTAAAAGATATGATTGCATCAGAATTTGTCTACAATTTCAAAATAGAACATATTGAAATACTTATTTTAATCATAAAATCTAGTAGTTTTTTAACTGAGACATTAGAGTTTTCTATGTACAGTATTATGTCATCAGCAAGTAATAATAGTTTTACTTTTTTTCCAATTTGGATGCCTTTTATTTCTTCTTGGCTGATTGCTGTGGCTAGAATTTCCAGAACTACATTGAATAAGAGTGGTGAAAGAAGGCATCCCTACCTTGTTCCTGATGTTAAAGGGATTTCTTATAATTTTTGTCTATTGAGTATAAAGTTGGCTGTGGGTTTGTCATAGAAGGCCTTTATTATGTTTAAGTATGTTCCTTATATTCCCACTTTGCTGAGAGTTTTGATCATAAATTGGAACTGGATTTTATCAAATGCTTTTTCTGTATCTAATGATATAATCATGTGATTTTTTATTTTTATTTTTGCTTATGTGATAAATCACAGTGTTTGATTTGCAAATATTGTACCAGCCTTGCCTTCCTGAAATAAATCTCACTTGATCATGATGTATGACCTTTTAATGCATTGCTAGATCTGGTCTGCTAATATTTTGTGGAGAATTTTAGCATGTATGTTCATCAGAGTTGTTGGTCTATAGTTTTCTTTCTTTGTAGTGTCTTTACCTGGGTTTGGGATGAAGATAATGTTTGCTTCATAAAAGTATCTTGGAAATCTTCACTGTTCTTCAATTTTTGAAATAGCTTGAGAAAGATAAATGTTATTTATTCTCTGAATATTTGTTACAATTCACGTGTGAACTATCTGGTCCAGGAATTTTGTTTGCTGGGAGGTTTTTGAAAACAGTTTTAAGTTCATTTGTTATAATTGGTCTGTTTAGGTATTCTGATTCTTCCAGATTAAATTGTGGAAGATTGTATGTTTTAGGAATTTATCCATTTCTCCTAGATTGTCCAGATTTTAGCATATAAATTTTCAAAAAAAATTTTACAATCCTTTACATTTTCTTGGTGTCAGTTGTTACTTCTCCATTTTAATTTCTAATTTTATTTATTCAAATTTCCTTTCTTTCCTTCTTCATGACTCTGGTTAAAAGTTTGTAAATCTTTTTTTACCTTTGCAAAGAACCTGCTGTTGGCTTTATTGATCTTTTGTAATTTTTTTTAGACTCTATGTCATTTATTTGTGTTCTGAACCTCATTATTTTTATTCTACTTCTTCTTGGCTTTATTTATTGTTCTTTTTCTAGTTCTTTTAGATGAAGGGTTAAACTGTTTATTTGAGCTGTTTCTTGCCTCCTCAGGTAAACCTGCAAGGCTATGAACTTTCCTCTCAGGACTGCTTTTGCTCTGTCCCATAAATTTTGAGTTGTATGTTCATTTTCATTTTTTGAAGGAATTTTTTTTTCACATTTACATAATTGTAGTTGTTTTATTTATTTTTTTCTCTTTTTTTTAATAATTTTATTTTTTTAATGGAGTGACATCAATAAATCAGGATACATATATTCAAAGATAACAACTCCAGGTTATCTTGTCGTTAAATTATGTTGCAAACCCATCACCCAAAGTCAGATTGTCCTCTGTCAACTTCTATCTTATTTTCTTTGTGCCCCTCACCCTCCCCCTTTCCCTCTCCCATTTCCCCCTCCCCCCGTAACCACCACACACTTATCAATGTCTCTTAGTTTCAATTTTATGTCCCACCTACGTATGGAATAATGCAGTTCCTGGTTTTTTCTGATGTACTTATTTCTCTTCGTATCATGTTATCAAGATCCCACCATTTTGCTGTAAATGATCCAATGTCATAATTTCTTATGGCTGAGCAGTATTCCATAGTGTATATGTGCCACATATTCTTTATCCAGTCATCTATTGATGGGATTTTTGGTTGTTTCCATGTCCTGGCCACTGTGAACAATGCTGCAATAAACATGGGGCTGCATGTGTCTTTACGTATCAATGTTTCTGAGTTTTGGGGGTATATACCCAGTAGAGGGATTGCTGGGGCATAAGGTAGTTCCACTTTCAGTTTTTTGAGGAACCACCATACTTTCTTCCATAATGGTTGTACTATTTTACATTCCCACCAACAGTGTATGAGGGTTCCTTTTTATCCACAGCCTCTCCAATATTTACTATTACCTGTCTTGCTAATAATGGCTAATCGAACAGGAGTGGGGTGGTATCTCATTGCCGTTTTGATTTGCATTTCTCTAATAGCTAAAAAAGATGAGCATCTTTTCATATATCTGTTGGCCATTTGGATTTCTTCCTGGGAGAAGTGTCTGTTCATATCCTTTTCTCTTTTTTTATTGGATTGGTTGTTTGTTTGTTGTTGAGTTTTATGAGTTCTTTGTATATTTTGAATATTAGGCCCTAATCTGAGCTGTTGTTTGAAAATATCATTTCCCATTTAGTTGGCTTTCTGTTTATTTTGTTATCAGTTTCTCTTGCTGAGCAAAAACTTCTTAGTCTGATGTAGTCCCATTCATTAAATTTTGCTTTCACTTCTCTTGCCTGTGGAGTCAAATTCATAAAATGCTCTTTAAAACCCAGGTCCATGAGTTGAGTACCTATGTCTTCTTCTACGTACTTAATTGTTTCAGGTCTTATGTTTAGATCTTTGATTCATTTTGAGTTAATTTTGTACAGGGGGAGAGACTGTAGTCCAGTTTCATTCTTTTGCATGTGGCTTTCCAGTTTTCCCAGCACCATTTATTGAAGAGGCTTTCATTTCTCCACAGTGTGTTGTTGGCCCCTTTATCAAAAATTATTCGACTATATATATGTGGTTTTATTTCCAGAGTTTATATTCTGTTCCATTTGTCTGAGTGTCTATTTTTCTGCCAATACCATGCTGTTTGATTGTCGTGGCCCTATAATATAGTTTGAAGTCAGGTATTGTATTGCCCCCAGCTTCATTCTTTTTCTTTAGGATTGCTTTGGCTATTCGGGGTTTTTTATAGTTCCATATAAATCTGATGATTTTTTGCTCTATTTCTTTAAAAAACGTCATTGGAAGTTTGATGGGAATTGCATTAAATTTGTATATTGCTTTGGGTAATATAGCCATCTTGATTATATTTATTCTTCCTAGCCAAGAGCAAGGTATATTCTTCCATCTCATTATACCTTTTTCGATTTCCCTTAACAATGGTTTATAGTTTTCATTATATAAGTCCTTTACATTCTTTGTTATGTTTATTCCTAAGTATTTTATTTTTTTGTTGCAATCGTGAAGGGGTTTATTTTTTTTAGTTCGTTCTCAATAGTTTCATTGTTGGCATATAGAAAGGCTATTGACTTCTCTATGTTAATTTTGTATCCTGCGACCTTACTGTATTGGCTTATTGTTTCTAGTAGTCCTTTTGTGGATTCTTCGGGGTTTTCGATATATAGGATCATATCATCTGCAAAAAATGATACCTTTACTTCTTCTTTTCCGATATGGATGCCTTTAATTTCTTTGTCTTGTCTGATTGCTCTGGCTAGAACATCTAGTACCACATTAAATAAGAGTGGAGAGAGTGGACAACCCTGTCTTGTTCCTGAATTAAGGGGAAAAGCCTTCAGTTTTGTGCCATTTAATATGATGTTAGCTGATGGTTTATCATATATGGCTTTATCATGTTGAGATATTTTCCTTCTATACCCATTTTGTTGAGAGTCTTAAACATAAAATTGTGTTGTATTTTATCGAAAGCCTTTTCTGCGTCTATTGATAAGATCATGTGGTTTTTGTTTTTTGTTTTATTGATATGGTGTATTACGTTAACCATTTTACGTATGTTGAACCATCCTTGAGATTCTGGGATGAATCCCACTTGATCATGATGTATTATTTTTTTAATATGTTGTTGTATTCGATTTACTAGTATTTTGTTTAGTATTTTAGCATCTGTATTCATTAGAGATATTGGTCTGTAGTTTTCTTTTTTTGTGCCATCCTTGCCTGGTTTTTTGTATAAGGGTTATGTTGGCCTCATAAAATGTGTTTGGAAGTATTGCTTCTTCTTCAGATTTTTGGAAGACTTTGAGTAGAATAGGAACCAAGTCTTCTTTGAATGTTTGATGAAATTCGCTGGTATAGCCGTCAGGGCCTGGTATTTTATTTTTGGGGAGGTTTTTAATGGTTTTTTCTATTTCTTCTCTACTGATAGGTCTGTTTAGACTTTCTGCTTCTTCTTGACTCAGTCTAGGAAGGTTGTATTGTTCTAGGAATTTCTCCATTTCTTCTAGGTTGTTGAATTTAGTGGCATAAAGTTTTTCATAATATTCTACAATAATTCTTTGTATATCTACGGTGTCCGTGGTGATTTCTCCTCTTTCATTTTGGATTTTGTTTATATGAGTTCTTTCTCTTTTTTTCTTGGTAAGTCTTGCCAAGGGTTTGTCAATTTTGTTGATCTTTTCAAAGAACCAGCTCCTTGTTCTATTAATTTTTTGTATAGTTTTTCTGTTCTCTAATTCATTTATTTCTGCTCTGATATTTATTATCTCCTCTCTTCGGCTGGTTTTGGGTTGTCTTTGTTCTTCTTTTTCTAGTTCCTTAAGGTGGGAAGTTAAGTGGTTCACTTGGGCTCTCTCTTGTTTGTTCATAGATGCCTGAAGTGATATGAACTTCCCTCTTATCAGTGCTTTTGCTGCATCCCATAGATTTTGATATGTCGTATTGTCATTTTCATTAGTCTGTATATATCTTTTGATCTCTGCACTTATTTCTTCTTTGACCCATTCATTTTTTAAAAATATGTTGTTTAGTTTCCACATTTTTGTGGGATTTTTTCCCTCTTTTTTGCAGTTGAATTCTAGTTTCAAGGCTTTATGATCAGAAAATATGCTTGGTACAAATTTAATTTTTCTGAATTTGCTGATGTTGTTTTTGTGGCCCAACATATGGTCAATTCTTGAGAATGATCCATGTACACTGGAGAAAAATGTATACTCCGTCACTTTGGGATGAAATGTCCTGTAGATGTCTATCATATCCAGGTCCTCTAGTGTTTTGTTTAAGGCCACTATGTCTTTGTTGATTCTCTGTTTGGATGACCGATCTAGAGCCGTCAGCGGTGTATTGAGGTCTCCAAGTATTATTGTATTTTTTTCAGTTTTTGTTTTAAGGTCAATAAGTATCTGTCTTATATATTTTGGTGCTCCTTGGTTTGGTGCATCTATATTAAGAATTGTTATGTCTTCTTGATTCACTGTACACTTAGCCATTATGAAATGGCCATTTTTGTCTCTGAGTACTTTTGCTGTCTGGTAATCAGCATTATCCGATATGAGTATTGCTACACCTGCTTTTTATTGGATGTTATTTGCTTGGAGTATTGTTTTCCAGCCTTTCACTTTGAATTTGTTTTTATCCATGTTACTTAGATGAGTTTCCTGTAGGCAGCATACAGTTGGATTTTCTTTTTTAATCCATTCTGCTACTCTGTGCCTTTTTATTGGTGAGTTTAATCCGTTTACATTTAGTGTAATTATTGATACTTGTGAGTTCCCTATTGCCATTTTATATCTTGCTTTCTGTTAGTTTTGTGTGTTTGATCCTTCTCTTTCGTTTTTCTATCTTTTGTTTTTATTTGGTTGTATTCCATACATCTTTCCTCTGTTGCTATCTTTTTTATCTCATGTGCTTCTGTGGTGGTTTTTTCAATGGTGGTTACCTTTGAGTAATGAAAAGTGTCCCTACCCTGTTCATTGTAGCGAACTATTTTGTGAGTATTTTGCACTCCATCGTCCTTTGCTACTGTTAATCTCCATCTTCTCCCCCCTTTCTTTTTGTTGTTATCACAGTTTAAATTTGGTTTTATTGTGTTCTTCTTGGAGCTTTTACTTGTGGCTCTGTTTTTTTTTATTCTTTGTTTCTGATTGGAGAACCCCCTTTAGTAATTCCTGGAGTGGGGGTTTTCTGATAATAAATTCCCTCATCTTTTCTGTATCTGTGAATGTTTTTATTTCTCCTTCATATTTGAAGGATAGCTTTGATGGGTATAGTATTCGTGGCTGAAAGTTCCTCTCTTTCAGGACTTTAAATATTGGGGTCCACTCTCTTCTGGCTTGTAGAGTTTCTGCTGAGAAATTTGATGATAACCTAATGGGCCTTTCTTTATATGTTGTATTCTTATTTTCCCTGGCTGCCTTGAGAATTTTTTATTTGCTGTTGGTTTATGTCAATTTCATTATGATATGCCTTGGAGTAGGTTTGTTGGGGTTAAGAAAACTCGGAGTTCTGTTTGCTTCTTGAACTTGAGGCTTTAGTTCTTTCCACAGGCTTGGGATTTCTCATCTATTATTTGTTTGAGTATGTTCTCCATTCCATTTTCTCTCTCTTCTCCCTCTGATATACCTATTATTCTTATGGTATTCTTTTTGATGGAGTCTGATAATTCTTGTAGGGCTACCTCATTTTTTTTTAATTTTTGAGTCTCTTTCTTCTTCTCTCTGTTGTGCCTCAAGTTGCTTGTCTTCTATTTCACTAATCCTCTCTTCTATCTGACCTGTTCTATTAGCTAAGCTTGTTACTTCGTTTTTCAGCTCGTGAATTGAGTTTTTCATCTCTATTTGATTTGTTTTTATAGTTTCAATTTCCTTGGCTATATATTCTTTGTGTTCATTGAGTTGTTTTCTGAGCTCCCTAAATTACCTTTCTGTGTTTTCTTGTATATCTCGGAGGATTTTTAGGATTTCCATCTTGAATTCTCTGTCATTTAGCTCCAAGGTTTCCAATATATTAAATTTTTTCTCCATAGATTTTTCCTCATCTAGCTGTGTTAACTCTCTTTCTTTTGTATCCATGATATTCGATTTTCTCTTCCTTAATGGCATCTGAGGATGGTTTTGTTGATAGTATTAATGAGATTTAATAAAGAATAAAAAGTTAAAAAAATAAAAAAAATAAAAAATCGAAGAGTTGTTTTTTTAAAAAAAATTAATAATGAAATAAATAAAAATAAAATAAAATAAAAATTTTAAAAAAAGAAAATTATTCCCCACCTTCTTTTTTCCTCAACTCTCCTCTCCCCTCTTTCTTGAGAAAATCTTGTGGTGAACTGTGAATTATAACTAACAATCCCTGTGATGGAGGGCCTGAATTGAGGAAAAGTAATAAAGGGGCAAATAAAAGAAGAAAAAAAAAGTAAAAGAAAGGTGTGTATGGACCCATGAAAAGCAAATAAGGAAAAAATTTGGGTCAAGAATAAAATGATTTGCTTTTAGGTGTTGGTTGTCTAAGAGTTATGATGAGAGGAATAAGAGGAAAACAAAAAAATGGGGGGAAAAATTAAAAAATTACTATTGTATTTAGTGAAACAAGAACTAGATACTATGCAGAGCCAGGGATGGGAGCACTGCTAGTGAGTTAAAAAGGTGAAGAAACCCCCCCCCCAAATGCCACAAACATAAGATTGAGTCCCAGATAAGATAATTTGTTTGTAATTGAGGTTTGAATGAGAGTAGAAGTAGAGGAGAAAGGAAGAAACTAATATGGAGGGAGAAAAGAAAGAGAGAGAGAGAGAGAAAAAGAGGGAACCACTAAAAGAAGAAAAAAGTAAGGAGAGAGAGAGAGAGAGAGTCTTATTGGTTTTGGAGTGCAACCCTCATAGAGAGAAAGGAAGAGGAGAGAAAAGATAATGGGAGATGTAACACTTATTGGTAGTGTAATTCAAGGAGAGGAGAGAGTAAGACCGGTAGAGAGTTAATCGGCCAAATTGGATGAGGAAAAAAAGTATCAAGAATAAAGATAAGAGAAACAGACGAACAAATATAAGAAAATGGGATAGGTTATAAAGTCTGCGGATTATTCTGATTTTGAGAGGTTATCTTCTTGCTTTTTCTTTTCTCTCCCTCTTCCTGGTTGGTGACTCTGTACCCCGGGTTCTGCCCCTTTGGCATGCTCAGGTAGAGGTTTGCAGTTGATAAGTCTCTATGGCAATGTCATGTATTGTGCTTTAGTCCTGTTGGCAGTCGAGGCTCATTAGCATTTATAGGCTCCGACAGTGAGAGAGTCCGTGTTCCTGGTGCCTTTCTCCTAGTCTTTCCTTCCACAATTAGTAGCCTGATAATCCAGCTATGGGGTTGCTGCTGCCTCTGCCTGGATAGTAAGAGGCTCAAAGAGCTGGCAACTCCCCACTCTATTTCCACTCAGCACAGGGCTCTGGGTAAGGCTCAGTCAGTCAGAGATGCTAGCATAATCAGGCGGGCTCTCCACCCACTCAAAGACCTCTGGCTCTGCCACTTTGTCCAGTAACACAGGTGGGCACCCACTTCCGGGGCGCTTGGAGGAAACTCTCGCTCAGTATCTGCGTGTGCAGACCAGGATATCCGGCCAGCAGTCTCACGCTCTGAGTGAAAACCCCAACCGCATGGAAAAGTTGCAGCGTTGGAATTGGCTTTCGCTCTGTCCTCGTGCGCGGTTTTTGCAAGGCACTGGGGCGGCCTGAGATTCCGCTTTGGTCCACACAAAGGCCCCTGACTCTGCCCCTCTGTGCGATAACACGGGCGCACACTGCCGAGGCGCTCGGAGGAATCTCTCACTCCCTATCTGCACGCGCAAACTAAGATATGAGGCCGGCTGCGTTTCCCTCTGAGTGAAACCCCCACCAGCACGGAAAATTTCCACTGTTGGAATTAGTTCTCGCTCCCTCCCGTGCGCAGCTCTCCCAGGGTGCTGGGGTTCCCCAGAGATTCTGCTTTCGGCCCACAGAAAGGCCCCTGACTCTGCCTCTCTGTGGCGTAACAGGGGCACCCACTCCTGGGGCTTAGGAAGAAATCTCTCGCCCACTCACTGCGCACTGACCAGGAGATTGGGTAAAATGGCTGCCCCACTTGTCTTTCTTTCTTTGGGTTTAGCGCGAGTGTTAGCTTGTATTGCCTGGGTTACCACAGTATCAGTTTTTCCTCGGCTTGTATCTCCATGCCACAGCCTGGTTCGGCCGTTTGTGCCACGGCCTGGATCTATTCACCCCCTTTGCCCGCCTCAGTTTCTATATTCACCCTTACCAGAGAAAGCCGCCCTGTTTAGGTTAGTGAGGAAGGCGGACCATTTCTTACTCCCTAATTCCTTCGGGGTTTGGTTATATATTTAGCCAATTTTTCACTCGACAATACCTTCGGGTGTATTGCAAAGCATCTGGAGGCTCCAAGTATAGGTTTTTCTGTTCCTGGTTTAAGATCTTTTTGAGTTTTGGGGGAGATTTATCGGTATCGCTTCTTACCCCGCCATTACTCTGATGTCATCTCCTGTAGTTGTTTTTTTTGTTGAAGGAAGTTTTTAATTTCTTCCTTGATAGACCCATTTATCATTTAATAACATGCTCTTTAGCCACCAACTGTTAGATTGTTTTTCACCTTTTTAATTATAGTTGATTTCTAGTTTTATGCCATTGTGATAAAAAGATCCTTGATATGTTTCCGATCTTCTTAAATTTATTAAGACTTGTTTTAACATATGGTTTATCCTAGAGAATGTACTATTAGCATTTGAAGAGAATGTATGTTCTGCTGCTTTGGTGTGAAAGGTTCTGAAGACATCTGTTAAATCCAGTTGATCAAGTGTATCATTAAAGGCTGCTGTTTCTTTATTAATTTTCTTTCTGGAGGGATATTAAAATTCCCTAGTATTATCATATTACTATTGATCTTACCTTTTATGTCCATCAAAATCTGCTATATATACTTAGGTGATCATATGTTAGGCTCATGCATATTGACAATGATTATATTCTCCTGTTGGATTGTTCCCTTTATCATTATGTAGTGATGTTCTATATCCCATACTATAGCTTTTGTTTTAACGTTTATTTTGTCATATATATGTATTGCTAAACCAGATATCTTTCATTTTTATTTGCATAGAATATTTTTCCATCCCTTCACTTGCATTCTATGTGTATCTTTTGTTCTGAGGTGGGTCTCTTTTAGGCAGCATATGTAAGGGTCCTGTCTTCTTGTCCATGCAGCTACCCTATGTCTTTTTATTGGAGCATTTAATCCACTTTTATTTAAGGTTATAATTAATATGTATTTTTATTGCCATTTTATTCTTTAAATCTACAACTCTTTTATTCTAGATTTTTTTTCCCTTTGCCTTTTTTTTTTTTTTACAGCAGGCTTCTTAACATTTCTTGCAGTACTGGTTTGGTTGTATTAAATTGTTCAGTTTTCTTTGTCTAGGGAGCTTTTTATTTCTCCTTGAGTTTTAAAGAATAGCCTTGTTGGTTAAAGAAATCTTGATTGTAGGTTCTTGTTTTGCATCACTTTGAATATTTGTTGCCAATCCCTTTTCACCTCAAGTGTCTGTTGAGAAGTCTGATTTATTCTTATCGGGTTCCTCTGTAGTAATTAACTCATTTTTTTGTAGCTTTTAGTATACTTTCTTTGTCTCTTAAATTTGGCATTTTAATTATGATGTGTCTTCATGTACACCTACCTTGGCTACCTCTTTAATGGGACAATCTGCACTTCTTAAACTAGTGTAACTTTTTTCTTCATCGATATAGGGAAATTTTCAGCTATGATTTCTTCAAACGGGTTCCCTATTTCTTGTTTGTTCTCTTCTCCTTCAGGAATCCCTATGATGCAAATGTTATTTCTCTTTATCTTGTCACAGAGGTTTCTTAGAATTTCTTCTTTGTGAGCCTCTTTTCTTATTGCTGCACAACTTCTGTGTTTTCATTTGTCTGGTCTTCTAAATTGCTGATTTGATCTGCTGCTTGATCCATCATGCTATTAATTTCTTCTAATGCAGTCTTCATTTCTGATATTGTATTTGCTATTTTTGACTGGTTCTTTTTTATAATTACAATATCCTTTTTCAACTTGCTATCTTTTTATTTAGGTGCTCATTATATACATCTATTGTTGCTCTAAGATCCTGTAGCATCTTAATGATCATTATTTCAAACTTTGCATCTGGTATTTGGTTTGCTTCCATTTCATTTAGTTTTTTTTTCTGGGGATTTCTCCTGTCGATTCATTGGGGTCTCATTTCTTTGTATCTTCATTTTGCCTGTGTATTAGGTAGTGTTGTATGACTTTGAAATTTTTGTGTTGTCTTTATGAAGAGAATAAACTCAGTGGTACTGATTTTTAGGCACCTGTTATTCTAGTTCTAGGAATGCTTCCTGAGGGTAAAATTCTCTCTTTTGTTTTATGTAAATATTGAATACAGTTGGTCCTTTTGTGGATACAGTTATTCCTTTAGGCAGGCTGGTTCTAAGGGTCAGCCTTGGTCATGTGTATTACAAACTGTGCTATGTCTGTCCTGTTGGGTGTATTTATTCTCCACTGTGTTTGGTGTCTGCTAGACTCCTCCTTTGGGCATGCTGTTTCTGTAGGTATCTGAGACTGGGGTTGGTGTTGTCTGATACCCACTACCAGTTGTTTTGGCTCTAGATTTTCTTGGGTTAGCATGTGTTGTTGTTTGTAACCCACTGTGGGCTACAGTCTGCAGCTAGTGATCTTTTCATTGTTTGTGTCTGTGCATTCTGTGCCTGGGTAGTGTGGCAGGTGCCAGCCTTTGTATAAGGATCAGCTTCTTTCTGTGTAGAGATGACAGCAGCTCCATAAAAGGCCCAAGCTCTGTTAAATTTGTCTTCACTTTTCAGCTGCTTCTCCTCCTCATGCAGCTGCCTGATCTTCCCACAGAGTCTCCGATAGTAAGACTTCAGTGTGGGCTCAGACTGGGATCAGCCAACCAACCCCTCTACAGGTTGCACACTTGGTGGAAAAAGGCTGCTGAGGTTGTGAATAAAATGTTAGTGTGACACCCTACTTCATGGGTCTCTTAGCAGGAGCTTAGTATAGGGAATGTGGCTCCTAATCTGGAGCTTAATCCCTCAGCCACTGCTGGATACTCAGTGTTCTCCCTGAAGGTGGCTAAGTCCCTCGACCAAATCCAACAATAGACTCATCTGGACCCACACACTAAATGTCCATGTTCCAAGCCTCTTTCCATTCCCACTGTGAAATCTAGCTCAGCAGGGCAGAATATCCAGTACCCTGGATGTCTGACTGTGAATTCTTACTTTGTCCAATTCACTTGATCCACTGTGTCTGTGCTAGGAACAGAAAGCAGAACTTGCCTCAGAAGGACGAGGTGTGAGGAGTCTTTCTTTAGGATACCACTTTAGCAAGAGTTCTTAGGTCCTGATACAATGGTTTTTGCAGGTGGCCCCTGGATGTGCCAGCTCTGGGCCTCCCTGGCAGGAACCCAGCACAGACCAGTGGGAGACACTGCCTGTGACTGGCCCTCAGCAACCTTCTTGGAACTACAAGCAATTCAGAGTTTGTGGCTGCCTCTGCTGGACCCAGGTGTACATGGAAATGCAAAGCTATAAACCTAGGCTGGCTTTTACCCACACTGGGCCTGAAGGAAGGTCTACTTAAAAGACCAAGTTTCTCTGAGTCCTACCTCTTACAGCTCTGTCTGCTGGCTGCTTGTTGGGCTCTTCCACTGAAAAAAACACTGCTAGAGTTTAGAGCCTGCCATAATTCAAGCATTGGGAAGGTTGGTGGGTTTGGTTCTGCACCTAGGCCCCAGTTGTCTGTCTGTCCAGAATTTTTCACAGATCTCAATAAGGTGTGGCCCAGGAGTTCACTGGGTGTGGCTTTTGAAGCCCAGAGGTGTGGTCTGCCTCTAGTTCAGACAGTTTTTACTGAGTGTTCCTTTAGGTGGAAACATTAGTTCTAGAGTCACGAGCATTTGGGGGAAAGCTTTGGCTTCAACACCAGAAATCTGCATCACTTACAAGCCCCCTGCTTCCTGACCTCTCAGAATGACCTGTTGCCAATATTAGAGTAGAAGAGACTCCCAAGGGTGGAACAGTTGCTTTTCCCCAGGTTGATGCCATTCAGATGGGACTTCTCCACCCAAGAAAGATGGTGACTGCAGTACTGGAGAATGACTTAGCACAGGGTTTCCAGTGGCTGTCTTCCACTGTGTCTCTCCCTGGGTCTCCAAACTTACACTCTCCTTGTGCAACTCTAGTCCTCTCAGCTCTCCCTTCAGTAGAGCCCTGTGTAAGTGTTTGTGAATGAGATTTTCTGCACAGGCCCTTATAGACAGAACCTGCATCTTCAAGAGCTCCATCTCTTTCTCGCAGACAGAAACCTGTCTCTTTTCACCACCAAATGCTGTGTGGCAGCATCTTATAGGCTCTGGTGTTCTAGGTTGGTGAACCAGGCCTGGGGCTGAGCACCCACACTGCTCAGGGTGATTCTCCCCACAGAGAGAGTCCCTTCAGGCCCTCAGCCTCCACTTGCTGCTGGAAGCAGGGCAGTCCTTTTGGTGTCTCTGCTCTTCCTAGCAGTCTTGGTGTGGCTTCTTCTGTGATCCTTTGTTATAGACTTCTCTTCCTTTAGTCCAGAGTTGGTTTTTCAAGATTATTGTTCTTAAATTAATTTGTAATCAAATTTGGTCCTGGGATATGGCAGTTGGTACTTCCACTACTCCATCACCATCTTTTGTATCCTCTACATAAAGTTATTGAACTCAAGTTTTATTCATCATATAATTCATACAACTCTTTACTCACATGGAAAAGCAGGAAACGCAAGTAAGAAAAATCTACAATCACTGTGTAAGATGTACCCAGTTTTTAGACCCCAAATTTTTTGAGAAAGTGTGCATCTTATACATGGTGAAGTACAGTATCTGAAAACTTGGCTTGTATGTGTGCATATGCATTTTTTTTTCTGAGCAGCTTGACCACAAATTGCCTCAAATATTTAGTTAGAACCTGTTGTAGTTTATAAATACTCATTTTTTCTTTAAGTAACTACAGAACATCAGAGTTTCCATTATTGGATACCAGTCTGTCTTTTTATTGTTTCTTTTTTCTTCCTTTTATTTTATTTTTTTAAGTGAGAGGCAGGGAGTCAAAGAAATAGAGAGATAGACTCCTGCATATGCTGCAATAAGGATCCACCTGACAAGCCCCTTACAGGGCAATGTCATGTACATTTGTACCATTCCTTTTTTTCTTGGCAACTGAGCTATTTCAGCACCTGAGTTGAGGCCATGGAGCCATCCTCAGTGCCTGGGGCCAACTTGCTCAAACCATTGGAGCTATGGCTGTGGAAGGAAGAGTAAAATAAAGAGATAAGAGAGGAGCAGGGATAGAAAAATAAATGGTTGCCTCTCCTGTTTCTTGACCGAGTATCATACTTGGGACACTGGTTTTACACTCTACAACTGAGCCAACTATCCAGAGCTCCAGTCATTTTTTAAAATATCTACTTGGCTTCATTTAATACAGGCAACTCCACCAAACAAACATATCACCACTTCCACATTTCAGCCTTTCCAAGAATTAACAGTAGCTCTTTCTCATCATCTTTACATTCAAGCCTTTAGCCTCTCATTCATTCATTTATTCATTCAATATATATTAATTCCCAAATTTAATCACAAACACTGTGCTTAGTACTAGGAATATAGCAGAGAATAACACTCTTTACCTTATTAAACTTAGGATTCCAGTGGAGAAGACAAAATTTTTCCTAAAAAGTACGTAAAGAGTGCTAGAGATACATGTACTACCTACAGATGATTCTCACACCTTCTGTATATAGAGAATGGTGGAATCCTTTTTTCCCACCATAGTGAAGTCTATTTTTTCCCAATGAACTTAATTTATCTAAACATCCCTTTTAAAATGAACTAGAAAAAACACAGGTGCATTATGATCAGTACAACAAGTATCATCCCATCATGACAAACCCTACACTTCAATTATTATAGCTTAAAATCAAATCATTATATTTTCTAAATTCTGAGTTTTATTATTTTAACTTTTTAATATATCTGAAAATGAGAAGTAACTGTATATATTTAATGTGAGTATTTTATTTTCTTTTTAACAGAAATTGTTTTGAATCCAGGATGCATTTTGTTAGAAATATATGGCATCTTCAAATGGTAGAAATACTGTAACTTCTTGGGCAACCTTATCTTTCACTCATTTTTGTTTTTATAATTTATTTATTGATTTTAGTGAGGAGAGAGAGAAAGTTGGGTTAGGAGCAGAAAGCATCAACCCATTAACATGTAGTTACTTCTCATATGTGCCTTGACTGGGCAAGCCCAGGGCCTCAAACTAGAGACTTCAGAGTTTCAGGTCAACACTCTATCCACTGCATAAACAAAGGTCAGGTATATATTTCACTCTTGACTCATATAAAGTGATACATAAACTCTTTAAAATGTTGGACAAGGCCTTCCATGATTAAATCTTTGTCCATGGCCTCATTCTCAATTTTCATTATATGCTTCCTATCTTAAGCCCTATACTTCAGTGTTCCTAAACTGTTTTCAAGTACTAAACGGGAAGGTAGTTTTACATATATAACAGCTATTTATTACCAGACCTTCTCCCAACTAAACTGTGAGCATGTCCAGGGTGCAGCTAAGCCCCCTATTTATAATACCTAGCACAGTTTTTTTTTAAATATTAGCATAATGACATTTTATGGAATACAATAATCATGGGTTTACTATGGGCTAAAATCCTGAGCCCTTTTCACATGGGTTGCTGAGTGTATCTCTTCCATCCTGTACTTGTGCAATTAGCTTCAGAATTTACCTCAGGCACCACTCTGTCTGCAATATCTTCCCTCATTATCCAAGACAGAAAAGACTTCTGTCTTTTCTGAACTTACTCTTCACACTTTCCATCAGGCTTCAACAATATTTCAACAAGCAGAAGCTGATTTTACTAGAATAATGTTTTTCAGCTGTTCTGTGTACATGTCACATTGACAAATACTGCATTTTAGACAACACACTTAAAGTGGTTGAAAGACTCAAAATAGTCCAAAGCATATGAATGGTAATGGCCTACAATCACTATTTCTCTGCATTTAGAAATGCATCCATAATTATTACAAAACTATGTGGTTCTTTGTGTGGAACTCTTTATTACCCTGATAGTTTGTGCTCTCTCAAATTACTCTAAGCCCAATTTCTAGAAGATTTCCTAGACATCACACTATCTTTTCTTGGTGCTAAAGTTACATTTTGTCTCTTACTGGTACACATAATCAATGGTACTCTTAACACCTCACTTATAAAGTTCATGCCTCATTTGGCAGACTACTCCCAACAGTGCTGACCCTCAGTCATGCCAAAAAAGAAATTACATGTTGATCAAAATATGGTCACAGGGCTGTAAAAGTCTAGTGTTATTTCAGGATGTCAAGATGCTCTGGTTAAGATTCAGTGTGACAGAGAGTACATTTAGCTCACCAAATTTACAACTTGTTTGAAGAGGAAGTATTCCACAGACTTCAACAGGCTTAGAAAATGTGCTTTGCTCACATATTTGGGCATGTGCTTCCCAGCTTTTCAAATAATATGCAAATAACTTATGGTGCCCCTGATTGAGTTATCTTAATCCTCTGAGTTACACCCAGAAATCCGAGTGGTCATATTGTAGAAAGAGCATTAAAGTACCAGTTGAGTGAGCTAGCCTAAATTGTCTGGTCCAGAAAATCAATATTAGTCACTTCATCTGTTAAATGACATGGCCTTGAAGAGTCTTTCTTGTTTGAACAGTCAGTGAGTCTATGGTAGCAAATCATGCCATTCATCTTCAAGATCTCCATAGCCTTGTTGGGGGCTGGGCCTAAACACATGTATGATAAATGAGGTGATTCACTGTTTGTATTTGACTGACCTTATTTTGTTTTATGAGGTGTGTCTCTTTGGAATTAATAACTGATCAACAAAATTTTTCTTTATGAAAGTGACAGGGATAATTGATTCACTTGAGGCTAGCTTAGGTTAGTTTGATTAGGCTTATGAAGAATTTACACAGACTCAGTTAATTTGTAAGAGTATCATATTATCACTGACCAAGGTACCCTTTTATTCTTCAAGGTCATGATAGAACAAGAAGCACTTTGTGGGAGCCCTAATAAATCAAGGAAATTCCATTTAACATTGACAAATTCAGAAAACCACGGGTTTGGTCAGGCTATGTATTAATAAATTACCTAAGAATGACTTATGTTACCTGTGACTTTAGGAACCTTAAGTGGGGGTGCAGGTAGCAGAAAGGAGATTGTAGAACCTTGAGGAACAAACTATCCAGTCTTTAATTTTAGCTAAATATCAGTTTTAAATTATTATGGAAGCCTGACCAGGCAGTGGCTCAGTGGATAGAGTGTGGGACTGGGATGTGGAGGACCCAGGTTTGAGATCCTGAGGTCGCCATCTTGAGCACGGGCTCATCTGGTTTGAGCAAAGCTCACCAGCTTGGACCCAAGGTCACTGGCTTGAGCAAGAAATTACTCGGTCTGCTGTAGCCCCACAGTTAAGGCACACATGAGAAAGCAATCAATAAATAACTAAGATGTCACAATGAAAAATTAATGATTGATGCTTCTCATCTCTCTCTGTTCCTGTCTGTCTGTCTCTATCTATCCCTCTCTCTGATTCTCTCTGTCTCTGTAAAAAAATGATCAGAGCACAGCTGTAATTTTGTCATAGCTAAAGTGAGATTTTAAATTTTGCTCAAATAAGAAACATATTATTTTTCAGAAAACAATGTTGAGTGGTTTAACTTATCTAACCATCTCTGAAAAAAATAGTCCTTGGCTGAAATTTCTTGGCACTTCTGATTTCAGATTAATGTGCATGGGCAGGGAGAATAAAAAATGGTATCAAATGGCTAACTCACTGAACAAGGAATCCAGAGACTGATTTCTTCCTGGCTTTGCCACCCATCATTCTACTCATTCTAACAGTGTGACCATGCTCCTTCTTCTAGTAGCAATGTGAAAATTAATATCTCATCCCCTGGAAAAAGAGCAGTTTATGAGATATGATTTTATGAGAGAACCACTTAGACTCCTTGAAGATGTGCCCTGAGAATTCTTGTAAAATAAAACAGCAACACTTGTAGCTTTGTAGAAGTCCAGTTTCAAATATAAAATTCTCCAATTCCTAAAAGTGATGAGTCAGAATGTGACAGTGATGGGAGGGCCAGCCCCATGTTGCAAGACCACTAATATCCTCTTCCCACTCCTACTGAAGATCTACCACAGACATGAAGATCTTCATACCTTTCATGGGTAGTATCTGGCCTGCATGTTTAATCTTCAACCATTATAACCCAGCAATTTTATTTTTAGCTACTGTACTTCCTTATGTATAAGATGCTCCCATGTATGAGATGAACCTTAATTTTGTGTACTGAAATTTAAAAAAAAAATGAATTCATCATAAAATTCATACAACTCATCAGTGTCAAAACTTCCATTTATTAGCTTATCCTCATCTGTGTCTGATGACAAATCACTGTCTTCATATATTGCCTTATCTTCAGTTCCAACTATGGCATTTGAAATGCTACACTTCTTAAATGACTTGACAACAATCTCTATCTTGGTGTTATCCCAGATCTTTTCACCCAGGTAAAAACTTCTTCTATAGTTGGTTTCTTCACTCTTCTTGCTGGTGTCAAATTGTTCCCAGAAGACTTCATCCATTGGTTCCATTCATCTCTCATGGCAACTTTGAAGGGTTTGTTAATGCTGACATCAAGTGGTTGCATCTGGGATGTCAAGACTCCAGGTATGATGGCAAGTTTTGTTTTCTGCTCTGAAGCAATCTTCTTTGTGTTTTTTGTTATGTGTGTCCTGAACTGATTGAACACCAATAGGGCAAGTTTGCATAAGAGCACACCTGGTCTCCTTCTCCAGACTTTCTTAAACTTGATCTTCATCTCATACTGATCCAGCCAATCCCTGTTAGGAACATGAACAATTACTCCTTGAGAAATGTCTTCTTTTGGCATTGTTCTGTGTCTGAAAATTAGCATAGAAAACAGCTTGGTCCTGTCAGCACAACAAGCTAGAACAACTGTATAATGGCTGTTTTAATGTCCACTTGGCTTCACAGTTCAGTTTTCATTCCCTTATTATCAACAGTTATATTACTTGGGACATCAAAGTGAAGGGAGACTTCATCCATATTTGCAATCTGTCCCAACTCAATCTGATGTATCTTCTAACATTGAATGATAAAATGATGAAATTTAAGGACCTTCTGCTCATAGTTTTCAGGCATCTTTTGGGCAAGTCCAGTGCATGTACGCATGCTTAGTCCATTCTGTTTCATAAACCTGAAGCACCAATTGTGTCCTTCTTTGAAATCAGTAACTTCTTTTTATCAGCAATCTTATTGCCTCGTGCTGAACCATCTTTGTGGACAAAAGAATTCAAATTGCCCTTTGCTCTTCAATCCGTATCTTCAATTCCCTCTCTAAATCAGGCCATTTTTTCTGATTTGCCTTTCATGGCCTTCTTCTGCCCTCACATTTTCAGAAGGGATTCTTCTTCCTATAACCAGTCTTGGATTGATTTCTCAGTTGAAAGAGGACCAAACTTATATTCAGCAGCACGATTTCCATTCACTTTTGCAAAAATGGATCACTTTTAACTTCAATTCAGCACTTTACAAAAATCGTTTCTGAGCCATTTCTGGGCAGAATGTGATAAAACATAACCTACTGTAATATACTAGTAACAAGTGCGAAACAATTGTGCAAAGACCACAAGCATAAAAAAGCAGGAATATAATTTTAAAAATTTACAACCACTGTATAAGAGGCACCCAGTTTTTAGATTCCAGATTTTTTGGAAAATTGTGTGTCTTATATATGGGGAAATATAGTATATATGTGAAATAATTGAACATATATATATATGTCCACATAAAAATGTATGAACAAATGTTCACAGCAACACTCTTTATAATAGTCAAAAGGTTGAAACAACATAAATATGATCTCATGGTTAAACAAAATATGGAATATCAAACAATGAAATATTATTCAGTCATTAGAAGGAATGAGAGAAAGGCTGAGATGAGCCACAGATACTGCCTTGCATCTGGAAGCTCACAGTGGGGCTTAGCCCATAAAGGGAAGGAATCAAGTATGGTAGTACTTATTTCAGCTGAGAGGAGCAAAACGATTCAGTGAACATTTGTGTAGGAGTGAGAGGTACAAACTGTAAATAAGCCCAGAGACCTGGGTAAAAACACAGATTGGGGGTGAATCCAATGTTTTCAGATGGTCAGAATTTCAAACAGAAAAACAAAGTCACAAAACCTTGCCAAGTTATAGCCTCCCAGAGGTCATCTCCCTTCACCCTCGGTATCAAATTGTTAAATACATTTATTTCCACTTTTCCACCTTTAGATGTTTCAATATGTATCTATCTCATGCTTGTTTGTGTGTTGCACAGAAATCTTTTTTTGAGTTATAACTGTTCAAATTATTGAAACTTCAAAGGGAGAGACAAAAAGGACCTTTCATGCTGCCATTCCTCTAATATCATCCTTATTTTAACTATTTTAAAGTGAAAAATTTAGTGGCATTGCTGTCTGAGTGTGTCCTCAACATTTATGTATTTCATTCCTTCTAATGACTGAATAATATTTCATTGTTTGATATTCCATATTTTGTTTAACCATGAGATCATATTTATGTTGTTTCAACCTTTTGACTATTATAAAGAGTGTTGCTGTGAACATTTGTTCATACATTTTTATGTGGACATATATATATATGTTCAATTATTTCACATATATACTATATTTCCCCATATATAAGACACACAATTTTCCAAAAAATCTGGAATCTAAAAACTGGGTGCCTCTTATACAGTGGTTGTAAATTTTTAAATACATTATCTGCAGACACAAGAACTGGTAATACAGAGTCACTTTTTTCCCCCTGAGTAAAGGGTATACTCTGTGACTGGTTCCAAGGTTGGAGAGCAAGAGAGACTTTGCAAAGATTCAAGGTTACCATTAACAAGAAAGCAAAACAATGCAGAAGGCATCCAGATTTTCCTATCTCAGCACACACTCACACATAGTGGCTACACTGAAGGCAGCGGCTAGCTGCTGAAGTCAGCATTGGGATTTCACAGAGCTAAAAATACTTGTGATTCATCACCACCTACTGGAAAATAATAGAAAGACTTCTTTGGATTAACCTGTTAAAGAAGTGCTACTCATACATTGATGCCTACACAAAGAAGGACTCCAACAAATACCATGGATAACTAAGGTAATGAAATAGCTCAAAATACAAAATGTAAACCCTCCAGAAAACAAAGTTAAATGCATGGAAATATGTGATATAAATAACAGATAAATCAAGATTGCAAGTATGAAAGTATTCAATGAGATGTGAGAAAAAAACAGGCAATTTAATGCATTGAGAGAAAAAAATCAACAAACAAAACAAGTACTTTACCACAGAGATTGAAAATTTAAAAAAAAGAAAAAAGAGTCTGACTAGGTACAGTGGATAGAGTGTCAAGCAGAACACTGAAGTCACCAGTTCCAAACTCTGAGGTTGCCAGCTTGAGCACAAGATCATCAGCTTGAGTGTTGGCTCACCAGCTTGAGCATGAGGTCTCTGGATAGAGCATAAGATCATTGACATGATCCTGAAGTTGCTGGCTTAAAACCCATGACTACTGGCTTGAGCTGAAGGTAACTGTCTTGAGCAAGAGGTTACTGACCCAGCTTTGTCCTTCTGGTCAAGGCACATATAAGAAGCAATCAATGAACAATTAAAGTAACTATGAGTTGATATTTCTCATCTCTGTCCTCTCTCTCTCTCTCTCTCTCTTAAATAAGTATTTTAAAAAAGAGCAGAAAGAAATTCTGAAGATGGAAAACTCAATAATACAGATCAAGAATAGACTAGCAAATATAAGGAATAGAAGAGAGCAAATGGAGGAACAGATTAGTGATAGTGAAGATACAAATCTAGAAGTGACACTGAGGAAAGAAGAGAGAGTTGAGCATAAATAAATAAAAAAAACTCCACAAAATATGACTCCATCAGAAAAATCAATATAAGAAAAAGAGCAATATCAAAAGAATAAGAAAGTGAGAAGGAAATGGAGAGCTCATTTAAATGAATAGTTGATGATAACTTCCCAAAGCTATTGAAAGAGTTTAATCCTTGAAACCAAAAAGCAAACAGAACACCTAGTTACCTCAATCCAGAGAGGCCTTCTCTAAGGCACATTGTATTAAAACTGTTAAAAATAAATAACAAAGAAAGAATTCTTAAGGCAACCAGGAAAAGGAAACAGGTAATTTATAAAGGAAAGCCATTTAGGTTTGCATATGACTTCTCAGCAGAAATTCTACAAGCCAGAAGAGAGTGGAACCAAATAACCAAAGTACTATAGAGAGAAATTACTAATGAAGAATAATAAATCCAGGAAATTGTTGTTTAAAGAAATAAAGACTTTTCTAAACATTCAGAAGCTGAGGCAAATAATCACCAGAAACTCCATTGTAAGAAATAACTCAAGGGTATTATTCTACTTGAAACAAAGTAAAAAAAAAAGTCAGAAATCAACAAGTAAGATTACCAACAAACTTGCAGCATAAACAGGGACAATTTGTGACAATAAAAACATAAAAATGGTACAGATCTCATTTTGCAAAGGAGGATGGCGATCAAATACATTCAAAAGAAGAACTACTGTATATATAAAACTCTCTTTTTCATAAACCTAATGGTACCTACAGACACACATACACACAAACTCCAAAACTAAGACACATAGCTTACAAAAAGAAGAAACAAAGGAAACAAATATGGAATAACATCATGCAAAAGAACAGACAGAAACCCAAAGGAAAAAACCAAAGGAGACTCACAGCTATTAGAAAACAAAGGATAAAACAGCCATAGTAAATCTTCATGCATCAATATTTACCATAAATGTAAATGGAATAAATTCACCAATAAAAAGGCACAGGGTAGCAAATTGGATGAAAAAACAAAAATCACCTGACCTGTGGTAGCACAGTGGGTAAAGTTTCAACATGGAATGTGAAAGTCACTGTTTTAAAACCTGGGGCTAGCCTGGTCAAAGCACATACAAGACGAAAGTACTATGATTTGATGTTTCCTGCTCCTCCCAAATCCCTCTCTCTCTTTTTATCGCTCCTCTCTATAATAAATAGATAAAATCTTAAAAATAAAATCAACCTTATTATGCCTTGAAGAGACACATCTAAGCTGCAAAGACAAAGTTAAATCAAAGTGAAGGGTTTAAAAAAATTCTTCAAGCAAATAACATCCACAGAAAAGCAGGTGTAGCCATACGTATATCTGAAAACATAGATTTCAAAGTAACAAAGATAACAAAAGACAAATATAGAAATTTTATAATGATAAAAGGACACTACACAAAAATGTCATACCTCTTTTAGCATATATGCACCCAATCAGGGAACAGTAAAATATATAAAGCAACTACTATCAAAACTAAAGGGAGAAACAGACAAAAACACAATCATAGTTAAGGAGCTTGATACTTCACATTGACAGTTCTATCTAGATCATCCAAACAGAAAATCAATAAATAAACATCAACCTTAAATGACACATTAGACCAAAAATTCATAGTTGACATTTACAGAGCCTTTCATCACAGAACAGCATAGTATAAAGTCTCTTCTGTTGCACATGGAATATTATCAAGGACAGACCATACGTTGAGTCATAAAACTAGCCTCAACAAATTCAAGAAGTTTGAAAGTATACCAAGCATATTCTCTGATCACAGTGCTTTGAAGCTAGAAATCAACTGCAAAAAAGAATTTAAAAATCCCCATAAATATTTGGAGATTAAACAACATACTAGTAAAAATGACTTGTCCAAAGAAAAAAATGAAAAGTGAGATCAAAAGTTACAGAGACAAATGAGAGGGACAATATGACATATTGAAAATTCTGGGATGCAACAAAAGCAGTAACAGGAGGAAAGTTTACTGTACATCTATCTCAAGAAACAAGAGAGATAATAAATAAACAACATTACATCTTAAAGAACTAGAAAAAGAAGAACAAATGCAAACCAAATATAGTAGAAGAAAGGAAATAATAAAAATCACCACAAAATTGAATAAAATAGAGAAAAAAGACTATAAAAGATTAATACAACAAAAAACTGGTTTTTTAAAAAGGATTAATAAAGATGATGTCAGAGTATTGGCGCGGTAGGAAGCGATACTGATAAATCTCCCCAAAAACTCAACAAGATCTTCAACCAGAAACAGAAAAATCTATCCTTGGAGCCTCCAGATGTTCCACAATACACCCGAAGGTATGGTTGAGCAAAAAATTGGCTAAATATATAATCAAACCCCAAAGGAAATAAGGAGTAAGAAATACTCCACCTTCCTCTCTAAACTAAATAGGGCTGCTTTCACTGGGAACTGAGAGTATAGAAATGAAGGCGGGCAAAGGGGGTGAATAGATCCAGGCTGCAGCACAAACAGCCGAACCAGGTTGTGGCACAAAGATCCAAGCCGAAGGAAAACTGTGCCTGTGGCAACCCGGGCAATACAAGCTAACACTCTCGCCAAAACCAGATAAAGAAAGACAAGTTGGGCAGCCATTTGCCTCGATCTCCTGGTCGGCGCACGCAGATAGTGGGCGAGAGATTCCTCCGAAAGCCTCGGGAGTGGGCGCCCGTGTTATCCCACAGAGAGGCAGAGTCAGAGGCCTTTGTGTGGGCTGAAAGCAAAATCTCCAGGCTGCCCCAGCACCCTGAAAAAGTCACGCACGGGGAGGGAATGAGAGCTAATTCCAATGCTGGAACTTTTCCGTGCGGGCGGGGGTTTCACTCAGAGTGTGAAGCAGCCAGCCTAATATCCTGGTCGGTGCGCATGGAGAGTGAGCAAGAGATTTCTCCAAGCACCTCGGGAGTGGGCACCCATATTACCCAACAGAGGGGCAGAGTCAGGGGCCTTTGTGTGGGCTGAAAGTGGAATCTCGGTCCGCCGCAGCACCCTGAAAAAGCTGCGCACAGGGAGAAAGCGAGAGCTAATTCCAACACTAAAAGTTTTCCATGCGGGCGGGGGTCTCATTCAGAGTAAGAGATGGCCTGCTCCATATCCTGGTCTGTGTGCACAGATAGTGATCGAGAGATTCCACCAAGCACCCACCCACCCACTCGTATTACCGGACAGAGTGGCAGAGTCAGAGGTCTTTGAGTGGGTGGAAGCCCTGCCTGATTATGCTAGCAGCTCTGACTGATTGAGCATTACCCATAGCTCTGTGCTGAGTGAGAATAGAGTGGGGAGTTGCCAGTTCTTTGGGCCTCTTACTATCCAGGCAGAGGCAGCAGCAACCCCATAGCTGGATTATCAGGTTACTAATTGAGGAAAGAAAGACTAGAAGAGAGGCTCCAGGAACACGGACTCTCTCACTGTCAGAGACTACAAATGCAAATGAGCCTTGACTGCCAATGAGACTGAAGCCCAATAGAGACTTATCAACTGCAAACTTCTACCTGAGCGTGCCACAGGGGCAGAACCCGGGGTACAGAGTCACCGACCAGGAAGAGGGAGAGAAAAGAAAAAGCAAGAAGATAACCTCTCAAAATCAAGAATAATCCACAGACTTTATAACCTATCCCATTTTATAATATTTGTTCATTTGTTTCTCTTCATGTCTTGATTTTTTTTTTCCTCTTTGAATTTGGTCGTTTAATTCTCTGCCGGTCTTACTCTCTCCTCTCCTTGAACTGCACCACCCATAAGTGTTACATCTCCCATTATCTTTAATTCCTTTTCCTTTCTCTCTATGAGGGTTGCACTCCAAAACCCTTAACTCTCTCTCTCTCTCTCTCTCTCTCTCTCTGTCTCTCTCTCTCTCTCCTTTTTTTCTTTTTTCTTCTTTTAGTGGTTCCATTTTTTTTCTCACTTTCTTTTCTCCCTCTATATTAGTTTTTTCCTTTCTCCTTTACGTCTCCTCTCATTCAATCCTCAATAACAAATTATCTTATCTGGGACTCAAACTTATGTTTGTGGCATTTTGGTGGGTTTTTACTTCACTTTGTTAACTCACTAGCAGTGCTCCCAACACTGGCTCTCCATTTTATCTAGTTCTTGTTTCAATAAATACAATAGTAATTTTGAAATACCCCCCCCAATTTTCCTGTTTCCCTCTTATTCCTCTCAACATAACTCTTAGTCAACCAACACCTAAAAGCAAATCATTTTATTCTTGACCCAAATTTTTTCCTTATTTGCATTTTGTGGGTCCATACCCCCTTATTTGCCGCTTTATTACTTCTCCCCAAATCAGGCCCTCCATTATAGGCATTGTTTGTTCTATTTAGTACAATATAATTCACAGTTCACAACAAGATTTTCTCAAGAAAGAGGAGAGAGGAGAGGAGAGGAAAAAAGAAGGATGGGGGATAATTTTTTTCTTTTTTTCTTTTTTTTTTAATTTTCAAATTTTTTAAAAAAAACTTGTATTTTTTCTTTTTATTTTTTTAAATTTTTATTCTTTTTTTCTAATAAATTTTTATTAATTTTAATGGGGTGACATCAATAAATCAGGGTACATATATTCAAAGAAAACACGTCCAGATTATCTTGTCATTCACTTATGTTGCATACCCTTCACCCAAAGTAAGATTGTCCTCCAACACATTTTATCTAGTTTTATTTGTGCCCCTCCCCTCCCCCTTCCCCTCTCCTCTTCCCTCCCCCTCCCCTCCTCACCCCCATCCCCAGTAACCACCACAATCTTGTCCATGTCTCTTAGTGTCATTTTTATGTCCCACCAATGTATGGAATCATGTAGTTCTTGTTTTTTTCTGATTTACTAATTTCACTCCGTATAACGTTATCAAGATCCCATCATTTTGTTGTAAATGATCCGATGTCATCATTTCTTATGGCTGAGTAGTATTCCATAGTGTATATTGTGCCAAATCTTCATTATCCAGTCTTCTATTGAGGAGCTTTTTAGTGTTTTCCATGCTTTGGCCACTGTGAACAATGCTGCAATGAACATGGGGCTACATGTGTCCTTACGTATAAATCTTTCTGAGTTTTTGGAATATAAGCCCAGTAGAAGGATTGCTGGGTCATAAGTTAGTTCTATTTTCAGTTTTTTGAGGAACGACCATACTTTCTTCCATAATGGTTGCACTACTTTATAGTCCCACCAAAAGTGAATGAGGGTTCCTTTTTCTCCACAGCCTCTCCAGCATTTGCTATTACCTGTCTTGTTGATAATAGCTAATCTAACAGGTGTGAGGTGGTATCGCATTGCAGTTTTGATTTGCATTTCTTTAATAATTAATGAAGATGAGCATCTCTTTATATATCTGTTCGCCATCTGTATTTCTTCCTGGGAGAAGTGTTTGTTCATGTCCTCTTCCCATTCTTTTTATTGGATTGTTTGTAGTTGAGTTTTATAAGTTCTTTGTAAATTTTTTATATTAGGCCCTTATCTGAGCTATTGTTTGAAAATATCATTTCCCATTTAGTTGGCTGTCTGTTTATTTTGTTGTCAGTTTCTCTGGCTGAGCAAAAACTTTTTAGTCTGATGTAGTCCCATTCATTTATCTTTGCCTTCACTTCTCTTGCCTTTGGAGTCAAATTCAAAAAATCCTCTTTAAAACCCAGGTCCATGAGTTTAGTACCTATGTCTTCTTCTATGTACTTTATTGTTTCAGGTCTTATAATTAGGTCTTTGATCCATTCTGAATTAATTTTCGTACAAAGGGACAAGTTGTAGTTGAGTTTCATTCTTGTCCATGTGGCTTTCCAGTTTTCCGAGCACCATTTGTTGAAGAGTCTTTCTTTTCTCCATTGTGTGTTGTTGGCCCCCTTATCAAAAATTATTTGACCATATATATGTGGTTTTATTTCTGGACTTTTCATTCTGTCTCATTGTTCTGAGTGTCTACTTTTCTGCCCATACCATGCTGTTTTGATTATCGTGGCCCTATAATATACTTTGAAGTCAGGTATTGTAATGCCCCCAGCTTCATTCTTTTTCCTTAGGAGTGCTTTGCCTAATTGGGGTTTTTTATAGTTCCATATAAATCTGATGATTTATGTTTCATTTCTTTAAAGAATGTCATAGAAATTTTGATGGGAATTGAATTAAATTTATATATTGCTTTGGGTAATATGGCCATTTTGATTTTCTTTATTCTTCCAACCCATGAACAAGGAATATTTTTCCATCTCCTTGTATCTTTTTCGATTTCCCTTACCAATGCTTTGTAGTTTTCGTTATATAGGTCCTTTACATTCTTTGTTATGTTTATTCCTAGGTATTTTATTATTTGTGTTGCAATCGTGAAGAAGATTATTTTTTTGAGTTCGTTTTCTAATATTTCATTGTTGGCATAGAGAAAGGCTATGGACTTTTTTATGTTAATTTTGTATCCTGCAACCTTACTGTATTGGTTTATTGTTTCTAGTAATTTTTTTTGTGGAGTCTTTCGGGTTTTCGATGTATAGAATCATATCATCAGCAAAAAGTGGTACCTTTATTTCTTCTTTTCCAATATAGATGCCTTTTATTTCTTTCTTTTTTCTAATTGCTCTGGCCAGTACTTCTAGCACCACGTTAAATAAGAGTGGAGGGAGTGGACAACCCTCTCTTGTTCCTGATATAATAAGAAAGTCCTCACTTTTATGCCATTTAATATGATGTTGGCTGATGGTTTATCATATATAGCCTTTATCATGTTGAGATATTTTCCCCCTATAACCATTTTCTTTATTTTCTTAAACATAAAGTTGTGTTGTATTTTATTGAATGCCTTTCCTGCATCTATTGATAAGATCATGTGGTTTTTGTTCTTTGTTTTGTTGATGTGGTGTATTACGTTAACCGTTTTACATATGTTGAAACATCCATGAGATTCTGGGATGAATCCCACTTAATCATGATGTATCATTTTTTCAATATGTTGTTGTATTCGATTTGCCAGTATTTTAGCATCTGAATTCATTAGAGATATTGGTCTGTAGTTTTTTTGTGTGTGTGTGTGTGCCATCCTTGCCAGTTTTCGGTTTGAGGGTTATGTTGGCCTCATAAAATGTGTTTGGAAATATTGCTTCTTCTTCAATTTTTTGGAAGACCTTCAGTAGAATAGGGACCAAGTCTTCTTTGAATGTTTGATAGAATTCACTGGTATAGCCGTCAGGGCATGAACTTTTATTTTTGGGGAGGTTTTTGATGGTTTTTTTTCTATTTCTTCTCTCCTAATAGGTTTGTTTAGGCTTACTGCTTCTATATGACTCAGTCTAGGAATGTTGTATTGTTCTAGGAATTTATCCATTTCTTCTAGGTTGTTGAATTTAGTGGCATAAAGTTTTTCATAGTAATCTACAGTAAGTCTTTGTATATCTTCGATGTCCGTGGTTATTTCTCCTCTTTCATTTTGGATTTTGTTTATATGAGTTCTTTCTCTTTTTTCCTTGGTAAGTCTTTCCAGGGGTTTGTAAATTTTGTGGATCTTTTCAAGAACCAGCTCCTTGTTCTATTAATTTTTTCTATAGTTTTTCTGTTGTCTATTTCATTTGTTTCTGCTCTAATTTTTATTATCTCCTTTCTTCGGCTGGTTTTGGGTTGTCTTTGTTCTTCTTTTTTCAGTTCCTTAAGGTGTGAAGTTAAGTGGTTCACTTGGGCTGTCTCTTGTTTGTTCATATAGTCCTGAAGTGATATGAACTTCCCTCTTATCAGTGCTTTTGCTGCATACCAGAGATTCTGATATGTTGTATTGTCATTTTCATTTGTCTGTATATATGTATCTTTTGATCTCTGCGCTTATTTCTTCTTTGACCTATTCATTTTTTAAAAGTATGTTGTTTAGTTTCTACATTTTTGTGTTTTTTTTCCCCTCTTTTTTGCAGTTAAATTCCATTTTCATGACTTTATGATCAGAAAATATGCTTGGTACAATTTCAATTTTTCTGAATTTGCTGATATTATTTTTATGGCCCAACATATGGTTAATTCTTGAGAATGTTTCATGTACACTATAGAAATGTATACTCTGTTGCTTTGGAATGAAGTGTCCTGTAGATATTTATCATATCCAGGTTCTCTAGTGTTTTGTTTAAGGCCACTATATCTTTATTAATTTTCTGTTTGGATGACCGATCTAGAGCCGTCAGCGGTGTATTGAGAAATCTAAGTATGATTGTATTTTTGTCAGTTTTTGTTTTTAGGTCAATAAGTAGCTGTCTTATATATTTTGGTGCTCCTTGGTTTGGTGCATATATATTAAGGATTGTTATGTCTTCTTGATTCACCATCTCCTTAATCATTATGAAATTTCCCTTTTTGTCTCTGAGTACTTTTGTTGTCTTGTAGTCAGCATTATTAGATATGAGTATTGCTACGCCTGCTTTTTTTTTTTTTTTGGATGTTATTTGCTTGGAGTATTGTTTTCCAGCCTTTCACTTTGAATTTGCTTTTATCCTTGTTGTTTAGATGTGTTTCTTGTAGGCAGCATACAGTTGGATTTTCTTTTTTAATCCATTCTGCTACTCTGTGTCTTTTTATTGGTGAGTTTAATCCATTTACGTTTAGTGTAATTATTGACACTTGTGGATTCCCTATTGCCATTTTAAAATTGCTTTCTGTTATTTTTGTATCTTGTTTGATTCTTCTCTTTTCTTTTTCTATCATTTATTTTTGTTTGTTTGTATTCTGTACTTCTTTCCTCTGTTGCTACCTTTTTTAAATCATGTGCTTTTGTGGTGGTTTCTTAAAGGGTGGTTACCATTAAGTAATGAAAAGGGTACCTACCATATTCATTATACTACATTATCTTGCGAGTGTTTCTGCACTTCATTGTCTTTTGCTATTGTTAATCTCTGTCCTCTCCCCTTTTTTTGTTTTGCTTTTGTTATCACAGTTTATATTTGGTTTTATTGTGTTTTTGGTGGAGCTTTTACTTGTGGTTTTCTTTTGTTTTGTTCTTTGCATCTGGTTGGAAAACCCCCTTTAGTGTTTTATGGAGTGAAGGTTTTCTGATGAGAAATTTCCTCATCTTTTCTGTTTTTGTGAATGTTTTTATTTCTCCTTCATACTTGAAGGATAACTTTGATGGGTATAGTATTCTTGGCTGAAAGTTCTTCTCTTTCAGAATTTAAATATTGGGGTCCACTCTCTTCTAGCATGAAGAGTTTCTTCTGAAAAATCTGGTGATCTAATAGGCCTTTCTTTATATGTTGTATTCTTCTTTTCCCTGGCTGCCTTGAGAGATTTTTATTTTTCGTTGGTTTGTGCCACTTTCATTATGATGTACCTTGGAGTAGGTTTGTTGTGGTTAAGAAAACTCAGTGTTCTGTTTCCTTCTTGAATTTGAGGCTTTAATTCTTTCCACAGTTTTAGGAAATTCTCCTCAATTATTTGTTTGAATAAATTCTCCATTCCATTTTCTCTCTCTTCTCCCTCTGATATACCTATTATTCTTATGTTATTCTTTTTTTTTTTTTGTATTTTTCTGAAGCTGGAAACAGGGAGAAACAGTCAGACAGACTCCCGCATGTGCCTGACTGGCATCCACCCGGCACACCCACCAGGGATGACACTCTGCCCACCAGGGGTGATGCTCTGCCTCTCTGGGGTGTCGCTCTGCCATGACCAGAGCCACTCTAGCACCTTGGGCAGAGGCCAAGGAGCCATCCCCAGCGCCCGGGCCATCTTTGCTCCAATGGAGCCTTGGCTGCGGGAGGGGAAGAGAGAGACAGAGAGGAAGGAGGGGGGGTGGAGAAGCAAATGGGCGCTTCTCCTATGTGCCCTGGCCGGGAAATGAACCTGGGTCACCCACACACCAGGCTGACGCTCTACAGCTGAGCCAACCAGCCAGGGCCATGTTATTTTTTTTGATGGAGTCAGACAATTCCTGTAGTGCTTTAACATTTTTTTTTAAATTTTTTATTATCTCTCTTCTTCTCTCTGTTTTGCCTCAAGTTGCTTGTCTTCTATGTCACTAATCCCGTCTTCTATCTAGCCTGTTCTAATAGCTAAGCTTTTTACCTTGTTTTTCAGTTCATGAATTGAGATTTTCATTTCTGTTTGATTTGTTTTTATAGTTTCTGTGTTTTCTTGTATATCTCTGAGTATTTTTCAGATTTCTATTTTCAATACTCTGTCATTTAGCTCCAAGGTTTTCAATATATTAAATTTTTCTCCATAGATTTTTCCATATCTATCAGTGTTACTTCTCTTTTCTTGTACCCATGATATTTGATTTCCTTTTTTTAATAATATTATTTTTTTAATGGGGCGACATCAATAAATCAGGATGCATATATTCAAAGATCAACAAGTCCAGGTTATATTGTCATTCACTTATATTGCATACATAACATCCAAAGTCAGATTGTCCTCTGTCACCTTCTATCCAGTTTTCTTTGTGCCCCTCCCCCTCCCCCTCTCTCTCTCCCTCTCCCACCTCCCCCTGTAACCACCACACTCTTATCAATGTCTCTTAGTTTCACTTTTATGTCTCACCTACATATGGAATAATGCAGTTCCTGGTGTTTTCTGATTAAATTATTTCACTTCGTATAATGTTATCAAGATCCCACCATTTTGCTGTAAATGATCCGATGTCATCATTTCTTATGGCTGAGTAGTATTCCATAGTGTATATGTGCCACATCTTCTTTATCCAGTTATGTATTGAGAAGATTTTTGGTGGTTTCCATGTTTTGGCCACTGTGAACAATGTTGCAATGAACATGGGGCTACATGTGTCTTTACGTATCAATGTATCTGAGGTTTTGGCGCATATACCCAGTAGAGGGATTGCTGGTTCATAAGGTAGATCTATTTTCAGTTTTTTGAGGAACCACCATACTTTCTTCCATAATGGTTGTACTACTTTACATTCCCTCCAAGAGTGTATGAGGGTTCCTTTTTCTCCACAGCCTCTCCAACATTTGCTATTACCTGTCTTGTTAATAATAGCTAATCTAACAGGTGTGAGGTGGTATCTCATTGCATTTTTGATTTGCATTTCTCTAACAACAAAAGAAGATGAGTGTCTTTTCATATATCTGTTGGCCATTTGTATTTCTTCCTGGGAGAAGTGTTTGTTCATGTCCTCTTCCCATGTTTTTATTGGATTGTTTGTTTGTTTGTTGTTGAGTTTTATGAGTTCTTTGTATATTTTGGAAATTAGGCCCTTATCTGAGCTGTAGTTTGAAAATATCATTTCCCATTTAGTTGGCTGTCTGTTCATTTTGATATCAGTTTCCCTTGCTGAGCAAAAACTTCTTAGTCTGATGTAGTCCCATTCATTAATTTTTGCCTTCACTTCTCTTGCCTTTGGAGTCAAATTCATACAATGCTCTTTAAAACCCAGGTCCATGAGTTTAACACCTATGTCTTCTTCTATATACTTTATTGTTTCAGGTCTTATGTTTAGATCTTTAATCCATTTAGAGTTAATTTTAGTACAGGGGGACAAACTGTAGTCCAGTTTCATTCTTTTGCATGTGGCTTTCCAGTTTTCCCAGCACCATTTATTGAAGAGACTTTCTTTTCTCCATTTTGTGTTGTTGGCCCCTTTATAAAAATTGTTTTTCTATTCATATGTGGTTTTATTTCAGGGTTTTCTATTCTGTTGCATTGGTCTGAGTGTCTATTTTTCTGAAAATAACATGCGCTTTTGATTGTCGTGGCCCTATAATATAGTTTGAAGTCAGGTATTGTAATGCCCCCAGCTTCATTCTTTTTCTTTAGGATGGCTTTAGTTATTTGGGGATTTTTATAGTTCCATATAAATCTGATGATTTTTTGCTCCATTTCTTTAAAAAATGTCATTGGAATTTTGATGGGAATTGCATTAAATTTGTATATTGCTTTGGGTAATATGGCCATCTTGATTATATTTATTCTTCTTAACCAAGAACAAGGAATATTCTTCTATCTCATTATATCTTTTTTGATTTCCCTTAACAATGGTTTATAGTTTTCATTATATAATTCCTTTACATTCTTTGTTATGTTTTTTCCTTAGTATTTTATTAATTTTGTTGCAATGGTGAGGGGATTATGCTTTTCAGATCGTTCTCAAATGTTTCATTGTTTGCATATAGAAAGGCTATGGACTTCTGTATGTTAATTTTGTATTCTGCGACCTTACTTTATTGGCTTATTGTTTCTAGAAAGTGATACCTTCACTTCTTCTTTTCCGATATGGATGCCTTTTATTTCTTTGTCTTGTTGATTGCTCTGGCTAGAACATCTAGTCCCACATTAAATTAGAGTGGAGAGAGTGGAAAACCCTGTCTTGTTCCTTATTTAAGGGGGAAAGCCTTCAGTTTTGTGCCATTTAATATGATGTTAGCTGATGGTTTATCATATATGGCCTTTATCATGTTGAGATATTTTCCTTCTATACCCATTTTGTTGAGTGTCTTAAACATAAAATTGTGTTGTATTTTATCAAAAGCCTTTTCTGCTTCTATTGGTAAGATCATGTATTTTTTCTTCTTTGTTTTGATGATATGGTGTATTACGTTAACCGTTATATGTATGTTGAAACATCCTTGAGATTCTGGGATGAATCCCACTTGATCAAGATGTATTATTATTTTTAATATGTTGTTGTTTTTGATTTGCTAGTATTTTGTTTAGTATTTTAGCATCTGAATTCATTAGATATGTTGGTCTGTAGTTTTGTTTTTTTGTGCCATTTTTGCCTGGTTTTGGTATGAGGGTTATGTTGACCTCATAAAATGTGTTTGGAAGTATTGCTTCTTCTTCAATTTTTTGGGAAGACTTTCAGTAGAATAGGAACCAAGTCTTTGAATGTTTGATAAAATTCGCTGGTATAGCCGTCAGGGACTGGACTTTTATTTTTGGAGAGGTTTTAATGTTTTTTTTTATTTATTCTCTACTAATAGGTCTGTTTAGGCTTTCTGCTTTTTCTTGACTCAGTCTAGGAAGGTCGTATTGTTCTAGAAATTTATCCATTTCTTCTAGGTTGTTGAATTTAGTGGCATAAAGTTTTTCATAGTATTCTACAGTAATTCCTTGTATATCTACGGTGTCTATGGTGGTTTATCCTCTTTCATTTTGGATTTTGTTTATATGGGTTCTTTCTCTTTTTTCCTTGGTAAATCTTGCCAAGGTTTTGTCAATTTTGTTGATCATTTCAAAGAACCAGCTTTTTGTTCTATTAATTTTTTCTATATTTTTTCTGTTCTCTATTTTATTTATTTCAGATCTGATTTTTATTATCACCTTTTTTCGGCTGGTTTTGGGTTGTTTTTGTTCTTCTTTTTTCAGTTCCTTAAGGTGTGAAGTTAAGTCATTTACTTGAGCTCTCTCTTGTTTTTTTCATATATGCCTGAAGTGGCATGCACTTCCCTCTTAACACTGTTTTTTCTGCATCCCATATATTCTGATATGTCATATTGTCATTTTCATTTGTTTGTATATATCTTTTGATCTCTGCATTATTTCTTCTTTGACCTATTCATTTTTTAAAAGTATGTTGTTTAGTTTCCACATTTTTGTGGGATTTCTTTCCTATTTTTTGCAGTTGAATTTTAGTTTCAAGGCTTTATGATCAGAAAATATGCTTGGAACAACTTCGGTTTTTCTGAATTTGCTGATGTTGTTTCTGTGGCCCAAAATATGGTCAATTCTTGCGAATGATACATGTACACTAAAGAAAAATGTATACTCTGTCAGTTTGGGATGAAATGTCCTGTAGATGTTTATCATATCCAGGTGCTCTAGTGTTTTGTTTAAGGCAATATATCTTTTTTGATTCTCTGTTTGGATGACCGATCTAGAGCCGTCAGCGGTGTACTGAGGTCTCCAAGTATGATTGTATTTTTGTCAGTTTTTGTTTTAAGATCAATAAGTAGCTGTCTTATATATTTTGATGCTCCTTGGTTTGTTTCATATATATTAAGAATTGTTATGTCTTCTTGATTCAGTGTCCCCTTAGCCTTTATTAAATGACCATTTTTGTCTCTGAGTACATTTGTATTGTATTCAGCATTATTAGATATGATTATTGCTACGCCTGCTTTTTTTTTGGATGTTATTTGCTTGGAGTATTTTTTTCCGGCCTTTCACTTTGAATTTGTTTTTATCCTTGTTGCTTAGATGTGTTTCTTGTAGGCAGCATACAGTTTGATTTTCTTTTTTAATCCATTCTGCTACTCTGTGCCTTTTTATTGGTGAGTTTAATCCGTTTAGTTTAGTTTAATTATTGACACTTTTGAGTTCCCTATTGCTATTGTATAGATTGCTTTCTGTTAGTGTTGTGTCTTGTTTGATCCTTCTCTTTCGTTTTTCTGTCTTTTGTTTTTATTTGGTTGTATTCCATACATCTTTCCTCTGTTGTTATTTTTTTTTATATCATGTGCTTCTGTCATGGTTTTTTCAATGGTGTTTACCATTAAGTAAAGAAAAGGGTTTCTACCCTGTTCATTGTAGTGCACTATCTTGTGAGTACTTTTGCACTCCATCATCCTTTGCTACTGTTAATCTACTTCCTCTTCCCCCCCCTTTTTTTTTGTTGTCACAGTTTAAATTTGTTTTTATTGTGTTCTTCTTGGAGCTTTTACTTGGGGCTTTGTTTTTATTTTGTTCTTTGTATCTGATTGGAGAACCCCCTTTAGTAATTTTTGGAGTGGGGGTTTTCTGATGATAAATTCTGTCATCTTTTCTGTATCTGTGAATGTTTTTATTTCTCCTTCATATTTTAAGGACAGCTTTGATGGGTATAGTATTCATGGCTGAAAGTTCCTCTCTTTCAGAACTTTAAATATTGGTTCCACTTTCTTCTAGCTTGTAGAGTTTCTGTTGAGAAATCTAATGATAATCTAATGGGCCTTCCTTTATTTGTTGTATTCTTCTTTTCCCTGGTTGCCTTGAGAATTCTTTCTTTGTCATTGGTTTGTGCCAGTTTCATTATGATGTGCCTTGGAGTAGGTTTGTAGAGGTCAAGAATACTCAGAGTTCTGTTTGCTTCTTTAATTTGAGGCTTTCTTTCTTTCTACAGGCTTGGGAATTTCTCATCTATTATTTGAGTATGTTTTCCATTCCATTTTCTCACTCTTCTCCCTCTGATATACCTATTATTCTTATGTTATTCTTTTTGATGGAGTCAGATAATTCCTGTAGGGCTATCTCATTTTTTTAAAATTTTGAGTCTTTTTCTTCTTCTTTCTGTTGTGCTTTAAGTTGCTTTTCTTCTATTTCACTAATCCTACCTTCTATCTGGCCTGTTCTAATTGCTAACCTTGTTACCTCATTTTTCAGCTCGTGAATTGAGTTTTTTTTTAATCTCTGTTTGATTTGTTTTTATAGTTTCAATTTCCTTGTTAATATATTCTTTGTGTTCATTGAGTTGTTTTCTGAGCTCTCTAAATTGCCTTTCTATGTTTTCTTGTATATCTCTGAGTATTTTTAGGATTTCTTTTTTAAATTCTCTGTCGTTTTTCTCTAAGGTTTCCAATATACTAAATTTTTTCTTTATAGATTTTTTCTCATCTGTGTTACCTCTCTTTCTTTTGTATCTATGATAATCAATTTTCTCTTCCTTAATGACATCTGAGGGTGGTTTTTTTTTTTTAGTATTAATGAGATTTAATAAAGAATAAAAAGTTGAGGCCTGACCTGTGGTGGCGCAGTGGATAAAGAGTTGACTTGAAAATTCTGAGGTCGCCAGTTCAAAACCCTGGGCTTGCCTGGTCAAGGCACATATGGGAGTTGATGCTTCCAGCTCCTCCCCCCTTCTCTCTCTCTGTCTCTCCCTCTCCTCTATAAAATGAATAAATAAATTTAAAAAATTTAAAACAAACAAACAAACAAACAAACAAACAAATAAAACGTTAAGCCAATGTGAGTGACGTCATAGAAATGGTTCCATGAGGACACGGACCAAAAAAATCTCCCCAAAATTTCAACAAGTTCTACAACCAGAGACAGAAAAACCTATTCTTGGAGCATCCGAGAGTTCCACATCCTGAAAGCGAAGGTAGGATTGAGCGAAAAATTGGCTAAATATATAATCAATCCTTAGGGAAATAAGTCAGACAAAGAAACTCTCTGCCTTCCTCACTAACCTGGCAAAGGTTGCTTTCACTTCGAACTGATAGTCGGGAGGAGATAGTGGTGTGGATGTAGCTAGGCTATGGTGCAGACATTCGTTCAAGCTGAGGAAAGAGTGTGCCTGTGGTGAATCAGCCCACACAAGCAAATATTAGTGCGCCAGGCCCGAGTATCCCAGCCTCTGGCCTGCACCATGAGTGACCGCCCAAGCTCAGGCTGTGGGCAGCCCAGCCTCCCGCATGCCCCGCTGTGAGCAGAACAGTGCCCCTCGCAGCAGGCCTTCAGCACCTCAGCCTCCCGTGCTGGGCTGCGAGCAGCCCAGCCCCTCATGCGCCAGACTGTGAGCATCCCAGCCTCTCATGCACCATGCCAGGAGCAGCCCAGCCTCCCGCACCCCAGGCAGCAAGGAGCCTAGCAACCACTCACGTGCGAGTAATTGCCCGCGCCATGAGCAGCAGCTGCCAGCGGCGCACGGGGAGTGCGCCAAAGCGAACTTCCCTACACCTGAGCTTCTCTAGGTGGGAGGGGCACCTCACCCAGCCATTCAAGCTAACAATCAAGCATTGGGGGAGTGGCACGCGCGCAGCTTGCAGTTCATTCTGGAGAAATTCCGTGGATCCAATCGCTGAAATTAGCCTAACCCACAGGCTGCTCACCTCCCAACTGACCTACGTGGCTATAATTGACAAGATCTCTCTCACTCCAGCTATCCAAGACAAGAGGCATGATATTTTTTAGTGCCTCTTGCTAAAGAAGTGGGGGCAACTTCTGATTAGGAGAGCCTTCATACTCAGGGACATATGCTAAAAAGAGGGACTTCCAGTGTTAAGACCTCCTGTACTGCAGGCAGCGACTAAGGTATCTTCTTCCCAACCAAAACAGGTTACAAAGTGCGGAAAGCCTGGGTACAGTGGTCCCACAGAGTGCTGGGTGTGTTGAACAGGCCTAGAAGCTCAGAGAACGTCACCTTGAGAGCAATTGGCCCCGCCTGATTACACTGGCTGCTCTGACTGTCAGAAACTTACCCAGAGCCCTGCATTAAGTGGGGATAGAGTGGGGATCTGCCAGATCTCTAAACCTCTTACTCCCCAGGCAGAGGCAGTGGCAGCCTCATAGCTGGATCATCAGTCTGCTAATTCAGGAAGGAGAGACTAGGAAAGAGGCTCCAGGAAAACAGAATCTCTCATTGTTGGAGTTTGCAAATGCTAACAAGCCTTGACTACCAACGAGACTGAAGCCAAATATATGACATTGCCGTAAAGCAGGAGTACCCAAACTACAGCCCAGGGGCCACGTATGGCCCCCTGAGGCCATTTTTCCGGCCCCCACCACACTTCCGGAAGGGGCACCTCTTTCATTGTTGGTCAGTGAGAGAGCACAGGATGCATCCTGTGTGCTGTATGTGGTGGCGCCACAAAGCGCAGATGCGGGACTCACGCATCAGGGCTCCTGATGCGCTTCATATCACTTGTTACAGCTAGCATTGACAAATATGGAACCAGACACTGATCATCTCATTAGGCAAAAGCAGGCCCATAGTTCCCATTGAAATACTGGTCAGTTTGTTGATTTACATTTACCTGTTCTTTATTTTAAATATTGTATTTGTTCCTGTTTTGTTTTTTTACTTTAAAATAAGATATGTGCAGTGTGCTTAGGGATTTGTTCATAGTTTTTTTATAGTCCGGCCTTCCAATGGTCTGAGGGACAGTGAACTGGCCCCCTGTGTAAAAAGTTTGGGGACCCCTGCCGTAGAGTCTCATCAACTGCAAATTCCTACCTAAGCATGCCACAAGGGCAGAGCCTGGGGTATAGAGTCACCAAATAAGGAAGAGGGAGAGGAAAGAAAAGGGAAGAAGTTAACCTCTCAAATTCAAGAAAAATCCAGAGACTTTATAATTTGTTCCACTATTTCTTTTGTTTGTTTGTTTCTTTCATCCTCTTGCCTTTATTAGAAGTATTTCTATTTCCTCAACCTTGGTCCTGTCATTCTCTGCCCATCTTACTCTTTCCTTTTCTTGAACTACACTACCCATAAGCGTTTCATTTTATTTCTTTTCTTCTTTCTTACTCTCCATGAGGGTTACACTCCAAAACCCTTAACTCTCCCTCTCTTTTTTCTTTTTTTTCTTTTTTCTTCCTTTTCCTTTTCCCCTTTTTCTTGTTTCTCCCTTTCTATTAGTTTCTTCTTTTCTCCTTTTAATTTTCCTCTCATTCAATCCTCAATCACAAACAAATTATTTAATTTGGGACTCAAGATTTTTTGGATTTTTTTGTGGCATTTTGGGTGCTTTTTACTTCACTTTTTAACTCAGTAGCATTCCTCCCAACCCAGGATCTCCATTCTATTCAGTCTTTGCTCCACTTAATACAATAGTTTGGTTTTTTCCCCCCTTTTTCTGGTTTCTCTCTTATCCCTCTCATTATATCTCTTAGTCAACCATTACTTACAAGCAAATCATTTTATACTTGACCCAATTTTTTCCCTTTTTTCCATTTTGTGGGTTCTTACTTCCTTTTTTGCCCCTTGAAGAGTTCCCCCCAACTCAGGCCCTACGTTATAGGCAGTTTTTGTTTCATTTAGCATAATATAATTCACAGTTTATCACGATATTTTCCTATGGAGGAGGGAAGAGGAGGGGAAGAGAAGAAAGAAAAGGGGAGGGAAATAATAAATTATTATTGGGTTTTTTTTCCAATTATTTTATTTTTTCTACTTTTTATTCTTTATTAATTCTCATTAGTGCTATCAACAAGACCACTCTCAGATGCCATTAAGAAAAAGGAAATCGGAGATGACATCAGAGTAATGGCACGGTAGGAAGCGATACCGATATATCTCCCCCAAAACTCAACAAAATCTTCAACTAGAAACAGAATAACCTATCCTTGGAGCCTCCAGATGTTTTGCAATACACCCAAAGGTATGGTCAAGTGAAAAATTGGCTAAATATATAATCAATCCCTGAAGGAAATAGAAAATAAGAAATGCTCTGCCTTCCTCACTACCCTAAATAGGGCTGCTTTCACTGGGAACTGAGAGTATAGAAACTAAGGCGGGCGAAGGAGGTAAATAGATCCAGGCTGCAGCATAAACAACCAAACCAGGCTGTGGCACAAAGATCCAAGCCAAGAAAAAACTGTTCCTGTGGCAACCCAGGCAATAAAAGCTAACACTCGCGCCAAACCCAGACAAAGAAAGACAAGTGGGGCAGCCATTCTCCCCAGGAGACTTTATTTTTTTTAACCTGAATTTCTCAGAGACTATTTTCTTACATGTGATAAAGATAATATTTTTGTTTTTAACAGCTTTATTGAGATATATTTACATGCCATATAATTCTACATTTAATTTGTACAATTCAATTACTTTTAGTGTATTTGCAGTATTATGCCACCATTATAATTCATTTTAAAATATTTTTATTCCCCAAACAAGACCTTACATCCCTTAGTCATCACTTCTTTCTCCCCACATGTACTCCTGTTCCCCAACCAGCTCAGGCAATCTACTAGTTTACTCTCTGACTTTATAAATGTGTCTATTCTGTATATTTTATATAAATAAAATTATAATAAGACATGGGTTTTTTGTGATTGATTTCTTTCACGTAACACAATGTTTCTAAGATTTATCCATGTTGCTCCAGGTATCAGTAATTTACTCCTTTTTTATTCTATTCCATTGTATAGCTATAACTTCTATTTATCCATTCATTAGTTGATAGACATATGGGTTATTTCTATTTTTTAGCTATTGTATGAAATCATGTCATGAACATTCATGTAAAAGTTTTTGTGTGGAATTATATTTTTATTTGTTTTGTATAAATTTAGAAATGAATGTTTAGGAGTGGCAGCTCTGTTTAGTCTTTTGAGGAACTTCCAGACTCTTTTCTAAGGCAATTGTATCATTTTATAGTTTCCAGAAATGTTCTTGTTATCACCTGTTTCTCATACGTTAAACATGATCAGCAGTGAGATAAAAAAGACATTCTATTGTCAAAATAAATATATATCTGCGAGAGCTGTCAGAGAGCTTACTGCCTATGTTTTGTTCTAAAATGCTTATGGTTTCATGGCCTACATTTAAGTCTTTTATTCATTTTGAGTTTATTTTTGTAAATGGTGTAAGTTGGTGGTCTACTTTTATTTTTTTGCAGGTAGATGTTGAATTTTCCCAACACCATTTATTAAAGAGGCTGTCTTTACTCTATTGTATGCCCTTACCTCCTTTGTCAAATATCAGTTGTCCATAGAGCTGTGGGTTTATTTCTGGGTTCTCCGTTCTGTTCCATTGATCTATGTGCCTGTTCTTATGTCAGTACCAGGCTGTTTTGAGTACAATGGCCTTGTAGTATAGCTTGATATCAGGAAGTGTGATACCTCCCCCTTTATTTTTCTTTTTAAAGATTGCTGAGGCTATTTGTGTTCTCTTTTGGTTCCATATAAATTTTTGGAATATGTGATCTATATTTTTGAAGTATGTCATTGGTATTTTAATTGGTATTGCATTGAATTTATAGATTGCTTTGGGTAATATAGACATTTTAATGATGTTTATTCTTCCTAACCATGAGCATGGTATGTGCTTTCACTTGTTTATATCTTCCTTGATTTCTTTTATCAATGTTTTGTAATTTTCCGAGTACAAGTCTTTAGTCTTCTTGGTTAAATGTACTCCTAGGTACTTTATTTTTTTGGTTGTAATAGTGAAGGGGATTGTTTCCTTAATTTCTTTTTCTGGGATGGACCTTGATAACATTATATGGAGTAAAATAAGTAAATAAGAAAAAACTAAGAACTCTATGAACCCATACATAGATGGGACATAAAAATGAGACTCAGAGACATGGATATGTGATGGTAACAGGGGGTGAGGTGGAGGGGTGGGAAGGGGTTAAGAAGGAGAGGGAGGGGGTAGGGGGAGGGGAGAGGCACAAATAAAACCAGATAGAAGGTGACAGAAGACAATTTGACTTTGGGTGAGGGATATGCAGCATAATCAAATGTCAAAATAATCTGGAGATTTTTTTCTCAGAATTTATGTATCCTGATTTATCAATGTCACTGCATTAAAATTAATAAAAATAATAAAAATAAAAAAGACATTCTATTGTCAAAACAAATAAAATTTCAAGGAAAAACAGTTAATAACAATTAATAGATAAAAGTCCATGAGTTCCTAAGTGATTTAAAATTGCAAGCATTATGGAAGATGACACAAAATGGTATTATTCTGATTTTATTCTTGGATGGGATAAGTTTAAATTATTTTAATAAAAACAATATTGTGGCCCTGGCTAGTTTGCTCAGTGAATAGTCAGTCTTGTGTGTGGACATCCTGGGTTCAATCCCCAGTCAGGGCACACTTGAAAGGCAATCATCTGCTGCTCTTCCATTCCCCTTCCTCCTTTGCTCCCTATTTCTCTCATGCAGGCAGTGACCCAGTTGTTTTGTTGGCCCCAAGTACTGAGGAAAGTTTGGTTGATTTGAGCATTGGCTCCAGACAGGGGTTGTCAAGTGGACCCTCATGAGGGTACATGTGGGAGTCTATCTCCCCTCCTTTCACTTGAAAAAAATAGTATTGCTTTACAGAACATTTGCTGCACTAAAAATCATGAAACTGATTCAATTCTGGATTTCTGTTCCAGCTTAACATCTGGCTTATTTATTGCTTTATCAGTTCTCTTTTTGTAAAAAAAGATTGTTCTAGATATATGTTTTTCAAATTAAGCTTTGTAGTTGTACTAAAGAAGATGGTTTGCCTATGGTTATTAGAATATTCTAATTTTAGTTTTTCATTTCTATGATAATTTATTTTAATATTTTCAAGGTGAATTCTTATTATCAAAGACTCCCATGCTATGTTTCTGCACACTTAAGTGTATTTTCAGTTAAATAAAAGCAAGTAGAACATTCTTGCAATTGTTAAAAGCTAGACATAAACAACCCCACAAATGTAGACATGTTAGACAAAAGATATTTTTCTGCCAAACAAAAGCCTTGTATACAACACAGATGTTCTTTTTGACCAGGAGTGGGAGAAAGAAATCATCTCATGTGTCCTATGTAAAATGAGTATATACCTAGTTTATGTGTATTTATTAAATATATATTTATATATGTAAATATATTACATGTTACATTACACTTTTCATTTATATTATTAGATTCTTATTCTAATAAGTTTTTAAAAACAATTTAAGTTCACATAGGGATCAGTAGGAATTTTTTTCCCCTTTAAAAGTGGTCTCTATATTACTCAATTGAGAAAAACAGGCTTAAATGATCTCTCAGTCCCTTGTGGCTGTGACATTCCATGTGTCTATTATAACTGACTCAGAGATCCTATTTATAGAGTCCAAGTTAATTGAACTGGAGAATTTAACTACATCAGTTTACATTCCTTCTTTTTAGTATGTCACCCAAGAATGAATTTCTTAATTTTTTCAAATAAAGACAATACACAAAATTGAAAACAATACTGAGGAAAATAAGAGTGCTATCTATATATTGGCCAATTTCTTGAGGTTGGCTAAAATTTCTTCAGCAGTCATCTAGGTGGCATTTTTCATGATGGACAAATTCTTGACACATTGCATCTCTCACAGAAAGTATTAAAGAAGGTAAAAAGAAAGCAAGATATTTCCTCTCCTCATGTCAAAATCTGCAATGCATTCTCACAAAGTTTATTTTATTTAAATATTCAATAATAGCAACCATTGAAGAAATGCTATTTGTGAATTACTCAATTTTTCATGTGGGTAAGAGTGTGCTCCTCTTCCTCCTCATTTGTCACACAGAGACCCTCCAGTCTGGCTACAAATTTGATGAGTAATATTTTTTATAATGTTCTTATAAGTGATTGCTTGCAGCATCTTACAGTCTTATCTCAGCTGGTGCAGCTTCTCATTAATATTCTGTACATATGGAAGAGTTTTCTATATCATTGTCTATTAACAAGGAGAATAATCACTCATTCAGTTATCAAGCAGTCAGCAAAGACCTGGCCTTGTGCCCTTAGTGCAAAGAATCATGGGATATCAAGAAGGTTAAATGTGGTTGACATTATGATAGTTACATTTTTTTATATAATTAGAGTTCTAAAACCAAGTTGATTAAAGATAAGCAAAGAAGTATTGAAGTCCCTTATGATTTAGAGACCATATGAGAGACTCTTTACCTCTTAGTAGAATGAGAAAAAACATATTTCAGCTGATAGATACCAAAGAGTATAATTTTATGGCAAACAAGAAAAGGTCATAAGTTTACATATAAATCACATGTTATTACAAAATAACTTTTAAAGATAAGTGAGTTAAGCGATACTAAATAAATTCAAAATTGAAATGAGACTGACTAGGCATAAGGAGAGAGACAAACAAAACCCAGCTCACTGACTGAACAGAAATGCTAAAGGTGCGGAGTAACTCAATGCAAAGTAAAATGGACAATAATGCACCCTTGTGGTAATCATTTAGTCATTTAAGCCTTTTTCATTTCTAAAATCACAGAATCTTTGTATAAGCATATAATAGAAGAAAACATTATACATATATACACACACAGAGAGATAATTTTATATATTCAATGTCAAGCAAAACCAAAGGGAGAGAAAAAGACAAGCAGACTCATTTGGGGCATATATGCCCCTAAATAAGTGATGCAATCTATTCCAGATATATTTAAAAGTAAGATTTCAGAAAAATGGTAGCTACTCATTTATTGATGCTATTCCAAAGAAGCCACTGAACAGGTGAAGTGATGAAGATCTAGAAAATGAGTCATCATTAAAAATGGATAGAAGAAAACAAATTCAAGAGTTACAGCAAAAGAAGAAATGATGGTATCTAGAGACTGGTTAGCCATGAGGATGAAGAGAGGTGTTTTTCCAGAGTGGGGAATCTAAACTTATAGGTGAAAGATATAGATTCTCTTTCTTCTTTCACTTTCTTTTTATTTTATCTTGAACATCCTATAATATGTCAGCAAACCATTTCTTGTTTTATAAAATTGGGATAAGTATATCAATTCTGATGTAGAAATCAGATGAGTTTATGTAAATAAAATACTTTTCAAAGGTCATTGTTTTAGATAATGTAAGGGCACATTTTTAGGACTACTGCAGAGTTTTGTCTAGGGTAAGTTGCTAAGAGGAACAGGTTTGAATATGGAAGAAAGAATAAGTTTGAAGGTGCCGGTGGGAAAAGTGCTTTCTATCACCTATAGTCTTATTCAGAACTGGAGCTTAATTTTTAACAAAATTTATCAGCTTCCGTAGGGTATTACATGTAAGAAAGCCCTCTTTTAGTGTTTCAAAGTTGAAAAAAGTTGATAATTGCTAGAAGAGGGGAGACAGTGAGTGATTAAATTGCTAGATGTAACTTAAACAATAACATGTGCCCCAAAGCCTTCTTCAGCTTGCACTTGAGCAATCATTTTATTTCTATCTCCCCATCATTTTATTTTTCACTTTGAAAATTCTCTTTAAATTCTTTTGGTTTTACAAAATAGAGCACAGCACCCCAGCAGTAACAACACTGATAGAGAAAGACTAGAGTGGGAAATTTCCAAGGATTGGATCAGAGTGCATTTCAGTAAATGGCACATCTCAAAAAATCCTGTCATGGACCAACCACTGGAGGCGCAGCACTGACGCCACCGCTGCTGTCGGTGCTGGAGACCACGGCTCCTCTGCTCAGCCGGCCCGTGCGCCTGTCCATCTGCCCGCCAGGGCGGTCTCCTGTCTCTCGCTGCTGCCGCTGCAAGATCAGCGGCATCACCTTCCAGGGCTTTTGAAGATGGCAGCAGAGTAGGTGGATGCACAGATGCCCAGCTCTCAACACCAAACTGGAATACAAATCAATTCAGGAAAAATCAGCATGAAAAACCAACACTGAACTGCAAGAACAGCTCTCAAAAACCAAGGAGCAAAGAGGAAGCCACAATAATCCTGGTAAGGAGTGCCTGAATCTCCTCTGCTTACAGGAACGGAAGGGGGGGGGGTGAGGCTGAGAGCCCAGAGAGGATTTCACAGAAGAAAAAGAGCAGAAACTGCTGCTCACAGCCACTTACCTGGTGACCAGGGAGGAAGATGGGATGAAAAGACCAGCTTATCTACCAAGTGGAAAGGAAAAGGAGAGGGACAGACTGTGAGGGGCTAAGGTATGCAAGAAACGAAATAAAAAAGCTGACTCATTCATAGCTGGGGGAGGGACTGAACCTTTCACAAAACAGAGCTGAAGTGCTTCCGGATCAGAGATCTCCGGACATCTATCCAGCTCCAATCAGCGCAACAAGACACAGCTGAAAACAAGAAGTGGGGAGGAGGGGCAGTAACTCAGGTCTCCATGGAGATCTGAGATACACCTCCCCCTACTGAAGCTGAGAAAAAACCTTGCCCCCAGTGAGATTAGATGGAGGAAGAGACCTTCAGCGTCTCAGGTTACACCCACAGCATTCCTGGTTACAGTTTCAAGGAAGCCCCCTGCTGAGATCAGTTAACAAGACTAGCACCTGTTAAGAAAACAAACAAATCAAGACTTCAAAGCTGCCCAAATCTGAAAATGGATTACAAATAATAGCTGATACCAACCCAAGAAGACCTAAAAATAACAAAACTGAAAACTGGAGGCACACAACACTAAGCCTAGACTCAACCAACTCTACAAATAAAACACCATTATGAGAAAACAAAAAAGTGCAACCCAAATGAAACCACAAGAGACACCTTTGAGAGATGAGCTGAGTGATATGGAAATAATCAAACTTCCAGATGCGGAGTTCAAAATAATGATTGTAAGGATGCTGAGGGACCTTAGAACAACAATGGAGGGGCAGTTTGAAAACCTAAATTAAGAAATAGCAAGTATAAAAAAGGATATTAAAATATTAAAAAAGAATCAGTCAGAGATGACAAATACAATATCAGAAATGAAGACCACAATGGAAGGAATTAAAAACAGGATGGAAACAGCTGAGGATCGAATCAGCGAGTTGGAGGGCAACTGGAATGAAGGAATGAAAGCAGAGAAGAAAAGAGAAAAGAGACTCAAAAAGTCAGAGGAAACACTTAGAGAGCTCTGTGACAACATGAAGAGAAATAACATCTGCATCAGAGGGGTTCCTGAAGAAGAAGAAAAAGAACAAGGAATAGAGACTTTGTTCAATCATATCATAACTGAAAACTTCCCTAAATTAATGCAAGAGAAACTCTCACAAGTCCAAGAAGCACAGAGAACTCCATTAAAGAGAAACCCAAAGAAACCAACACCAAGGCACATCATAATTAAAATACCAAAGCTAAGCGATAAAGAGAAAATATTAAAAGCTGCAAGAGAAAAAAAAGTTATCACCTACAAAGGAGCCCCCATAAGGATGACATCCGACTTCTCAACAGAAACACTTGAGGCCAGAAGGGAATGGCAAGAAATATTCAAAGTAATGCAGAACAAGAACCTACAACCAAGACTACTTTATCCAGCAAGGCTATCGTTTAAAATTGAAGGAGAAATAAAAAGCTTCCCAGACAAAAAAATTCAATACAACCAAACCAACACTGCAAGAAATGTTAAGGGGCCTGTTGTAAACAGATCAAAGTTGGAAAAGAATATAGTAAAAAAAGGAATACACCTTTAAAGAAGAAAATGGCAATAAACAACTACATATCAATAATAACCTTAAATTTAAATGGATTGAATGACCCAATCAAAAGACATAGGGTAGCTGCGTGGATAAGAAAACAGGACCCATACATATGTTGTCTACAAGAGACACACCTTAGAACAAAAGACACACATAGATTGAAGGTAAAAGGATGGAAAAAAACATTTCATGCAAACGGAAATGAAAAAAAAGCTGGGGTAGCAATACTTATATCAGACAAATTGGACTTTAAAACAAAAGATATAGTAAGAGATAAAGAAAGCCACTACATAATGAAAAAGGGAGTAATCCAACAGGAAGATATAACTATTATAAATATCTATGCACCTAATATAGGAGCACCCAAATATATAAAGCAGACTTTGATGGATTTAAAGGGCGAGATCAACAGCAATACTATAATAGTAGGGGATTTCAATACCCCACTAACATCACTAGATAGATCCTCAAGAAAGAAAATTAACAAAAAAACAGCAGACTTATTGGAAATACTAGATCAACTCGATTTAATAAATATCTTCAGATCCTTTCACCCTAAAGCAGCAGAATACATATTCTTTGCAAGTGCTCATGGTACATTCTCTAGGATAGACCACATGTTAGAGCACAAAAGTGGTCTCAATAAATTTAAGAAAACAAATCATATCAAGCACTTTCTCCGATCACAACGGCATGAAACTAAAAAAGAATCACAGCAGAAAAGCTCAAAAATTCTCAAACACATGGAAACTAAATAGCAAGGTGTTAAATAATGAATGGATTAAGAATGAGATCAAAGAAGAAATAAAAAAACTCCTAGAAACGAATGACAATGAGCATACAACAACTCAAAATTTATGGGACACAGCGAAAGCAGTGCTGAGAGGGAAGTTCATAGCACTACAGGCACACTTTCAGAAGCTAGGAAAAGCTCAAAGAAACAACTTAACCCTGCATCTAAAAGAATTAGAAAAAGAACAGCAAGTAAAGCCCAAATGTAGTAGAAGGAAGGAAATAATGAAGATCAGAGCAGAAATAAATGACATAGAGGCTAAAGAAACAATACAGAGGATCAATGAAACTAGGAGCTGCTTCTTTGAAATGGTAAACAAGATTGATGAACCTTTAACTAGACTCACCAAGAAAAAGAGAGAGAGGACTCAAATAAATAAAATTAGAAATGAGAGAGGAGAAATAACAACTGACACAACAGAAATACAAAATATTGTAAGAAAATACTATGAAGAAATGTATGCCAAAAAACTAGACAACCTAGATGAAATGGAAAAATTGCTTGAAACATACAATCTTCCAAAAATCAATCTGGAAGAATCAGAAAACCTAAACAGACCGATTACAACAAAGGAGATTGAAACAGTTATCAAAAAACTCCCAACAAAGAAAAGTCCAGGGCCCGATGACTTCACAACGGAATTCTACCAAATATTCAAAGAAGAACTAACTCCTATCCTTCTCAAACTATTTCAAAAAATTCAAGAGGAAGGAAGACTTTGAAGCTCCTTTTATGAGGCGAGCATAATTCTGATTCCAAAACCAGGCAAAGACAACACAAAGAAAGAAAATTATAGGCCAATATCTCTGATGAATATAGATGCTAAAATCCTCAACAAAATAATAGCAAACCGGATCCAACAATATATGGAAAAAATCATACACCATGATCAAGTGAGATTTATTCTGGGGAGGCAAGGCTGGTACAATATTCGTAAATCAATCAATGTGATTCATCACAGAAACAAAAAGAAGGAGAAAAACCATATGATAATTTCAATAGATGCAGAAAAATCATTTGATAAAATCCAGCACCCATTCATGATCAAAACTCTCAGCAAAGTGGGAATACAGGGAACATACCTCAACACAATAAAAGCCATCTATGAGAAACCCACAGCCAACATCATACTCAATGGGAAAAAATTAAAAGCAATACCCTTAATATCAGGAACAAGACAGGGGTGCCCCCTTTCACCACTCTTATTTAACATAGTCCTGGAAGTCTTAGCCACAGCAATCAGACAAGAAGAAGAAATAAAGGGCATTCAAGTTGGAAAAGAAGAAGTAAAACTATCATTATTTGCAGATCATATGATATTGTATATAGAAAACCCTAAAGTCTCAGTCAAAAAACTACTGGACCTGATAAATAAATTCAGCAAAGTGGCAGGATATAAAGTCAATACTCAGAAATCAGAAGCATTTTTATACACCAAAAATTAACAGTCAGAAAGAGAAATTAAGGAAACAATCCCCTTCACAATTACAACCAAAAAAATAAAGTACCTAGGAGTAAACTTAACCAAGGAGACTAAAGACTTGTACTCGGAAAATTACAAAGCATTGATAAAATAAATCAAGGAAGATACAAACAAGTGGAAGTATATACCGTGCTCATGGTTAGGAAGAATAAACATCATTAAAATGTCTATATTACCCAAAGCAATCCATAAATTCGATGCAATACCAATTAAAATACCAATGACATACTTCAAAGATATAGAACAAATATTCCAAAAATTTACATGGAACCAAAAGAGGACATGAATAGCCTCAGAAATCTTAAAAAAGAAGAATAAAGTGGGAGGTATCACACTTCCTGATATCAAGTTATACTACAAGGCTGTTGTACTCAAAACAGCCTGGTACTGGCATAAAAACAGGCATATAGATCAATGGAACAGAACAGAGAACCCAGAAATAAACCCACAGTTCTATGGACAACTGATATTTGACAAAGGAGGTCAGGAAATACAATGGAGTAAAGACAGCCTCTTTAACAAATGGTGTTGGGAAAATTGGACAGCTACCTGCAAAAAAATGAAACTAGATCACCAGCTTACACCACTCACAAAAATAAACTCAAAATGGATAAAATGTAGGCCGTGAAACCATAAGCATCTTAGAAGAAAACATAGGCAGTAAGCTCTCGGACATCTCTCGGAGCAATATATTTGCTGATTTATAAAAGACAGGATAAACAAATGGGACTATATCAAACTAAAAAGCTTTTGCACAGCTAAAGACAACAAGAACAGAATAAAAAGACAAACTACACAATGGGAGAACATATTTGACAATACGTCTGATAAGGGGTTAATAACCAAAATTTATAAAGAACGTGTAAAACTCAACACCAGGAAGACTAACAACCCAATCCAAAAATGGGCAAAAGAGATGAATAGACACTTCTCCAAAGAGGACATACAGATGGCCAATAGGCATATGAAAAAATGCTCAACATCACTAATCATTAGAGAAATGCAAATTAAAACCACAATGAGATATCACTTCACACCAGTCAGAATGGCGCTTTTCAACAAAACAACACAGAATAAGTGCTGGCAAGGATGTGGAGAAAAGGGAACCCTCCTGCACTGCTGGTGGGAATGCAGACTGGTGCAGCCACTGTGGAAAACAGTATGGAGATTCCTCAAAAATCTGAAAATCGAACTGCCTTTTGACCCAGCTCTCCCACTTTTAGGAATATACCCCAAGGACACCATAGAACGGCTCAAAAAGGAGAAATGCACCCGCATGTTCGTGGCAGCATTGTTCACAATAGCGAAGATCTGGAAACAGCCCAAGTGTCCGTCAGAGGACGAGTGGATTAAAAAGCTTTGGTACATATATACTATGGAATACTACTCAGCCATAAGAAATGATGACATCGGATCATTTACAATAACATGGATGGACCTTGACAACATTATACGGAGTGAAATAAGTAAATCAGAAAAAAAAACTAAGATGAATCCATACATAGAAGGGACATAAAAATAAGACTCAGAGACATGAACAAGAATGTGATGGCAACAGGGGTGGGAGGTTGGGGGAGGAGGGAGGGGGTGAGGAAGGAGAGAGGGGTTAGGGGAGGGGTGGGGTACAAAGAAACCAGATAGAAGGTGACAGAAGACAATTTAACTTTGGGGGAGGGGTATACAGCACAATCAAATGTCAAAATAATCTAGAGATATTTTCTCTCAACATATGTACCCTGATTTATCAATGTCACTGCATTAAATTTAATAAAAAAAAATCCTGTCATATGGCAAGACAATGTAACAAGCATACTCCATATTAAGTCTCCAAATCAATTGAACTTCAGAAACATTTTCTGTATATGAAGGCACCTCAGCCTGGCCTGCTTCATTTCATAGGGATTTAACAACCACCTATGCCTTTGACAATCACATGACACTTTATGTGAAATGAAGCTTGTGTATTAGAAAGTCATTTGATCAAATGTGGTAATAGCAATTACACTCTAAATATAGAAATATGAATGGTTAAAGCACATGGGCATCACATAAAAATCATTTGAACACACACAGAAACACAAACACAACATTGCACTTCAGTTATATGGTTTTGCTCCCCAAAACAACTGTGTATAAAAGCAAGTATTAACATCCAATCTTACAGGTGAAGAAAATGAACACCAAACTCAAACCACAATGATATATCACCTCATACTTGTTAGAGTGACTAGTATCTAAAGCAAAATTAGTTTAGTTGGTTAGAGTGTTGTCTCATTATGCCAAGGTTACAGGTTCAATCCATGGTCTGGGAATTTGCAGGAGTTAACCAGTGAATGCATGAGTGAGTGGAACAACAAATTGATGCTTTTCTCTTTCTTTCTTTCTTTCTCTTCCTTTCTCTCTCTCTACTTATCCCTCTAACATCGATAAATAAAAATTCTAAAAAAAAGAAAGATAAGTTCTGGTAAGGATGTGGAGAAAAGTGAACTCTTATGCATTGTTGATAGAACTTTAAATTGGTATAACCACCATGGAAAACAGTATGGAGGTTCCTCAAAAAGTTAAAAATAAAATAAACAGAAGATCCAACATTTCCACTTCTTGGAATTATGCAAAGGAAATAAAATATCTCAAAGAAATATCTTCACTCCCTTGTTCATTTCAATAATATTTATAATAGCCAAGTTATGGAAACAACCTAATGTCCATCAAGGGATGAATGGATAAAGAAATGGTGGCACATATAATAAAATATTATTCAGCTACAAAAAAATAGAAGAAGTAAATCCTTACATTTGACACAATATGAATAAAACTTGAAGGTATTATGCTAAATGAAACAAGTCAAACAGAGAAAGACAAACACTGTATGTTCTCACTTAAATGTGGAATAATAATAAAATCAAGTTCATATAAATAGAGACTAGATTGTTGGTTGCCAGGGGCATTGAGAAGATGGGTGAAGAGGGTCAAAGTGTACAAACTTTCAGTTATAAGATGAACAAATTCTGGGGATCTAAGGTACAACATGGAGATTATAGTTAACAATTATGTATTGAATACTTGTAAGTAGTTAAGAAAGGATATCTAAAATTCTCACCACACAAATACAAATACACAGATACATAGTAACTATCTGAAGTAATAGAGGTGTTCTCTAACTTTACTGTGGTAACCATCTTGCAATATGCACGAATATCAAGTCTTCATGTTGTATACCTTATACTTACACCATGTAAATAGGTTAATTATGTCTCAATAAAACTTTAAAAAGAACATAGATAAATAATGCTTCACACAATGGCATTGACAAAAAAAGGAATAGAGGGAGATTCATATAAAGAGACTAACTAAAAGAGAAAATGAGACCCGGAGACATAAGATGCTAGGAATATCTGGCTGCTATTTCTCATTTGGAAACAGATTTACTCAGAAAAACATGTTCTCATAATTTTTAGGCCTGATTATGTTTAAGAATGGGAGCAGCAATGATGAGAGTAGGTCCAGGTAATTTCTTTTGGTTCCATCTCTGAAAGAATGCTACCTACCACTAGGCATACTAGAGTCCACCCAGTAGATCAAGTTTTATTGCTTTTGTCGCTTAAGGGCTCATTATAATTAAAAAAGTAGAAGTTATTTTTTAATGTAACTACAGAAATCCAAAATATATTACAAGTATGTAGCAATAAAGTTCTTTGCAGGTGGAATTGCAAAAATCATACAGCTACCTTTTAAAGTTCTTTGACATTTTTTTAAAGTTAAATATGAACTTATTATGACCCAGAAATCACACTAATCTTTATAGCGGAAAAACTGCACCCCAGCATCAATGGGACCCAAGAAGCAAGCTATTACTTTATACCCTAGTCAGCACAATACTCAGATTTCCTTAGTGGGGTATGGCAGTGATATGAACCTCCACTCCCATCTAAAAGTACCAGGTAGGGTTAGTCATAAACAAACTCAATGATCTATCATATATTCTTTAAAAATGAAGGTCCCTGAAAAATACCTCAACATGATAAAGGCCATATATGATAAACCATCAGCTAACATCATATTAAATGGCACTAAACTGAAGGATTTCCCCCTTAAATCAGGAACAAGACAGGGGTGTACACTCACTCCACTGTTATTTAATGTGGTACTAGAGGTTCTAGCCAGAGCAATCAGACAAGACAAAGAAATAAAAGGCATCCATATCAAAAAAGAAGAAGTAAAGGTATCACTTTTTGCAGATGATATGATCCTATACATCGAAAACCCCAAAGAATCCACAAAAAGACTACTAGAAACAATAAGCCAATACAGTAAGGTCGCAGGATACAAAATTAACATACAAAAGTCCATAGCCTTTCTATATGCCAACAATGAAACAACTGAGAAGGAACTCAAAAGAATAATCCCCTTCACGATTGCAACAAAAAAAATAAAATACTTAGGAATAAACATAACAAAGAATGTAAAGGACTTATATAATGAAAACTATAAACCATTGTTAAAAGAAATCGAAAAAGATATAATGAGATGGAAGAATATTCCTTGTCCTTGGTTAGGAAGAATAAATATAATCAAGATGGCTATATTACCCAAAGCAATATACAAATTTAATGCAATTCCCATCAAAATTCCAATGACATTTTTTAAAGAAATAGAGCAAAAAATCATCAGATTTATATGGAACTATAAAAAACTCCAAATAGCCAAAGCAATCCTAAAGAATAAGAATGAAGCTGGGGGCATTACAATACCTGACTTCAAACTATTATAGGGCCACGACAATCAAAACAGCATGGTATTGGCAGAAAAACAGACACTCAGACCAATGGAACAGAATAGAAAGTCCAGAAATAAAACCACATATATATAGTCAAATAATTTTTGATAAAGGGGCCAAGAATATACAATGGAGAAAAGAAAGCCTCTTCAATAAATGGTGCTGGGAAAACTGGAAAGCCACATGCAAAAGAATGAAACTGGACTACAGTTTGTCCCCCTGTACTAAAATTAACTCAAAATGGATCAAAGATCTAAACATAAGACCTGAAACAATAAAGTACATAGAAGAAGACATAGGTACTAAACTCATGGACCTGGGTTTTAAAGAGCATTTTATGAATTTGACTCCACAGGCAAGAAAAGTGAAGGCAAAAATTAATGAATGGGACTACATCAGACTAAGAAGTTTTTGCTCAGCAAGAGAAACTGATAACAAAATAAACAGAAAGCCAACTAAATGGGAAATGATATTTTCAAACAACAGCTCAGATAAGGGCCTAATATCCAAAATATACAAAGAACTCATAAAACTCAACAACAAACAAACAAACAATCCACTAAAAAAATGGGAAGAGGACATGAGCAGACACTTCTCCCAGGAGGAAGTACAAATGACCAACAGATATATGAAAAGATGCTCATCTTCTTTAGTTATTAGAGAAATGCAAATCAAAACTGCAATGAGATACCACCTCACACCTGTTAGATTAGCTATTATTAACAAGACAAGTAATAGCAAATGTTGGAGAGGCTGTGGAGAAAAAGGAACCCTCATACACTGTTGGTGGGAATGTAAAGTAGTACAACCATTATGGAAGAAAGTATGGTGGTTCCTCAAAAAACTGAAAATAGAACTACCTTATGACCCAGCAATTCTTCTACTGGGTATATACCCCAAAAACTCAGAAACATTGATACGTAAAGACACATGCAGCCCCATGTTCATTGCAGCATTGTTCACAGTGGCCAGGACATGGAAACAACCAAAAAGCCCGTCAATAGAAGACTGGATAAAGAAGATGTGGCAAATATACACTATGGAATACTACTCAGCCATAAGAAATGATGACATCGGATCATTTACAGCAAAATGGTGGGATCTTGATAAAATTATACAAAGTGAAATATGTAAATCAGAAAAAACCAGGAACTGAATTATTCCATATGTAGGTGGGACATAAAAGTGAAACTAAGAGACATTGATAAGAGTGTGGTGGTTACGGGGAGAGGGGGGAAAGGGAGAAGGAAAGGGGGAGGGGGAGGGGCACAAAGAAAACTAGATAGAAGGTGACAGAGGACAATCTGACTTTGGGTGATGGGTATGCAACATAATTGAAAGACAAGATAACCTGGACTTGTTGATCTTTGAATATATGTAACCTGATTTATTGATGTCGCCCCATTAAATAAATAAAATTATGATTAAAAAAAATAAGTTTTAAAAAAAAATTAAGGTCCCTGACCAGGCAGTGGCATAGTGGATAGAACGTCGGACTGGGATGTGGAGGGCCCAGGTTCAAGACCCCGAGGTCGCCAGCTTGAGTGCTGCCTTATCTGGTTTGAGCAAGGCTCACCAGCTTGAGCCCAAGGTTGCTAGCTCGAACAAGGGGTCACTCGTTCTGCTGTAGCCCCCTGGTCCAGGCACATATGAGAAATCTGTCAATGAACAACTAAGGAACCACAATGAAGAATTGATGTTTCTCATCTTTCTCCCTTCCTGTCTGTCTGTTCCTATCTGTACCTCTCTCTGACTCTCTCTATGTCTCTGCCAAAAAAAAAATGAAGGTGAAATAAAGACATTCTCAGACAAAGGGAAACTAAGAATCTGTTCCCCAAAATTATTATTAAGGTATGGTTTTTAGGAAGAAGTAAAAACCAAAATAAATTGACAGAAGAAGGTTTGATACTTTAAAAAGAAAAGAACAGCAGAATGGGTAAATATTATAGACTATCTTTTTCTCATGAGTCTCTGAAACAATTTTCTTTTTTAGCCTATTGATACAGTAGATTATATTAATTGGATTTTTGAATGGTGAACAAGCCTTGTATACCTCATATAAATCCCACTTGGTCATGAAATATAATTTTTTTATACATTGGTGGATACAATTTTGTGAAAGATTTCTGTGTCTAGTGTCATTTGACATAGTGGTCTGTAATAGTTTTTTTTTGTTTGTTTTATATTGCTTTTATCTGGTTTTGTTATCAGTAGCATATACAAGTAAATAGAAATCATAATACAACAGACCAAAATTTGTGGAATGCAACTGAATTAGTACTGAGAAAGCAATATACAGAACTAAATGTTTATATTTAAAGAGAGAAAAAATCTCAAATCAATAATTTATGTTTCTAACTTATAAAACTAAAAATAAAAAAGGAAAGCAAAATAAACCCAGAGCAAACAGGAAAAATAAAGATGATTGGAAAAATCAGTAAAAATAAAAACAATAAAATTGAAAAAATAATAAAAATATATATTTTAAATAATTACAATTGACACACTCTAATAAGATTGATAGAGATAAAAGTGAGAAGGTATAAACTGTTAATATCAGGAATAAAACAGAGAATAACACTATAGATCCTGCAGCCAGAAAAAGGATAATAAGGGAATATGGGTGACTTTCATAAATTCAGCAACAAGAAGAAATTATTTTGAAAACTCTACTAAGATGAAACAGACCTTCTGAACAGTTCTATAATCCATCAAAAGAAATTGAATCCATAATTTAGAATCTCCTAGAACAGTGATGGGCAATCTTTTGAGCTTGGCGTGTCAAAATTGGCCAAAAAACTGAGCATAACTTGGGTGGTGTGTCACTTCAAGAAAAAAATATAATTTCATGATATTTATAGTTTAAATAACAAAAATGTGTAATTGTAATATATAACTGTATTTAATAAACCCAAAACTAATTATTTAACTTACCTGCTTAGTGACTTCTTTGTTCATCTGTCAGTCAGTTTCTTTTGTTGGTCTTGATATTATTTAACTTGTGTGAGGTGCCATGAACTAAGATAAGTGAGGGGGAGGGGAATTCTTTAACTAACCTGCTTATTAGTGACTTTTTTGTTGCTGAATTTCATTGGCTAAATCTTCAATTGAAGATTGGTATTTTGTACACTTCAAGCCCAACCAAGTGCTACTAACTTCATCTTTCAATCTGTTTTTTTTGTTGTTGTTGATTTTGATATTATTTGACACTGAGAATAAGGTTTCACAAAAGCATGTAGAGGGAAAAATTGTGAGTAAAGCCATTGCTATATTTTTCAGGGTGCTAAAAGTGTCTGGTAATTGGTTCCAGGCACTCCAAATTTTCTGTTCTTAGTGGCACTCCTCTTGATTCTCCAAACAGCACCTTTCCAGATTCTCAAGCTTTGACCTCAAGTTGACAATCACCTGAGCCCAGATGCTGTCTTGAAATTCTGCAAGTCGCATCATATGTAAATTAAGATGGCTGCTGCTATTTCTTTTTTTATTATTTTTTACTTAATAATTTTATTTTTTTAATGGGGCAACATCAATAAATCAGGATACATATATTCAAAGATAACAAGTCCAGGTTATCTTGTCATTCAATTATGTTGCATACCCATCACCCAAAGTCAGATTGTCCTCTGTCACCTTCTATCTAGTTTTCTTTGTGCCCCTCCCCTCCCCCTTTTCCTCTCCCTCTCCCCCCCGTAACCACCACACTCTTATCAATGTCTCTTAGTTTCACTTTTATGTTCCACCTACTTATGGAATAATGCAGTTCCTGGTTTTTTCTGACTTACTTATTTCACTTCGTATAATGTTATCAAGATCCCACCATTTTGCTGTAAATGATCTGATGTCATCATTTCTTATGGCTGAGTAGTATTCCATAGTGTATATGTGCCACATCTTCTTTATCCAGTCATCTATAGACGGGCTTTTTGGTTGTTTCCATGTCCTGGCCACTGTGAACAATGCTTCTGCTGCTATTTCTAATGGCGGGAAACAACACCCTAGCACAGGCCCTCACCTCTCCCAGCCTCCCCCTCACTTATCTCAGTAATGGTGGTCAATTAGAAATTCACAACACCCCAGAACAGTAGATTGGATGATGGTTGTTTTGGTTATGTGGTTGTTGGTAATGGCAATCATAGGGCCCCCAGAGATGCGTCCCCTGTGGCATTCCACTGCTCCCTGCTCTGCAGGCCGGAAGTGAGGTCAAAGATCCCTTAATGGCCTAACTGGAAGTCCCAGAACTAGATGCTCTGTGCCAGAGTTCTATTATTTTGGCCTACCGACCTATGGCACGGAGTGTCTACACTACAGCAAATGTTTTTTTTTTTTTCTGAAGCTGGAAATGGGGAGAGACAGTCAGACAGACTCCTGCATGTGCCCGACCGGGATCCACCCAGCACGCCCACCAGGGGCGATGCTCTGCCCACCAGGGGGCGATGCTCTGCCCCTTCGAGGTGTCGCTCTGCCGTGACCAGAGCCACTCTAGCACCTGGGGCAGAGGCCAAGGAGCCATCCCCAGTGCCCGGGCCATCTTTGCTCCAATGGAGCCTTGGCTGCGGGAGGGGAAGAGAGAGACAGAGAGGAAGGAGGGGGCAGAGAAGCAAATGGGCGCTTCCCCTATGTGCCCTGGCCGGGAATCGAACCAGGGTCCCCTGTATGCCAGGCCGACGCTCTACCGCTGAGCCAACCGGCCAGGGCTACAGCAAATGGTTTATCTTCGGCTACTGCACCTGGCTGTGCAGGAGCCAAGGATGAAACATCCTTCTCGGCATGTGGCCCCATACTTCTCTGGTATGCAGCTGCATGCAGCTGCATGTCATCAAAAATGGCTATGCGTGTCAGTGCTGACATGCATGTCATAGTTTTGCCATCACGGTCCTAGAATGTGAATTTGCATAAGAAATACATAGAACTTCTACTTAAAGCTTACATCTTTTTTATAATTTTTATTAGATTTTAATTATTCCTTTTTAGAGAGGAGAGAGAGAGAGAGAAGAGGATGGGGAGCAGGAAGCAGCAACTCCCATATGTGTCTTGATCTGACAAGCTCAAGGTTTCAAACAGGTGACCTCAGTGCTCCAGGTCAGTGCTTTACTCACTGTGCCACCACAGACCAGACAAAGCTTACATCTTATGTAAACATTAATTTAAAATGAATCATGCTCTTATATATAAAATAAAAAGTTATAAAACTTTTAGATAAATACACAGGAGAAAACTTTGGTACCTAGAGCTAGGCAAACAGTTCCTAGATTTGACATTGAAAGCACAATTAACAAATCTAAAATTTAGTAGGTTTGACTTCATCAAAATTTAAAACTTTTGTACTTCTAAAGACCCCAAAAAGACCACAAACTACATACTGGGAAAATATGCAAATTGCATATCCAACAAAGACTTATATAAAGAATATTCTTAGATTTTGTATTCAAAATTCAACAGTACAACACAACAGAAAAAAAACCCCTTAATTACACAATAAGCAAAAGACATGAATAAGCATTTAACTGAAGATGGTGAAAGCCAAGAAAAGATGTTTAACATTGTAAGCCATCAAGGAAATACATATTGGAACCACAGGTTTTCACTAGCTTGACTGGCTGTGGCAGAGTGGATATAGCATCAACATGAAACACTGAGGGCCCACGTTGGGAAACCTGAGGTCCCTGGCTTAAACACTGGCTCACCCGGCTTGAGTACAGGGTCATCAGCTTGAGTGTGAGATCATCAACATGATCTCATGGTCACTGGCTTGAGCTCAAACATTGGTGGCTTGAAGCCCAAAGTTGCTGGCTTGAGAAAGGTGTCACTGGCTCTCTTGAGCACCCTTGTCAAGGCACTTATGAGAAATAATCAATGGAAAACTAAAGTGATGTAACTATGAGTTGATGTTTCTCATCTCTCTCACTTCCTGTCTGTCTACATTTCACCCTCTCTCAGAAAAAAAAGAAATATATATATATCACTACACATTTATCAGAGTAGTTAAAGTTAAAAATATTGACACCACTAAATCTGTCCATAATTCAGAAAAACTAGATCACTTATATATTGGTGGTGGAAATGTAGTTGTACAACCACACTAGAAATCATTTGTACAGTTGATTATGTTGTATATTTATCATCCAAAGTCAAATCATCCTTTGTCACCTTATATTTTTTCTTCTTTATGTCCCTCCCCCTCCATTCTCCTCCTCACTCTCCCCCATCCCCTCCCCCTGGTAACCACTACACTCCTATCTTAGTCCATGAGTCTCAATTTTGTGTCCCATCTATTATATGTATGGAACCATACAGTTCTTAGCATTTTGTGATTTACTTATTTCACTCAGTATAATATTAGCAAGGTCCATCCATGTTGTTGTAAATGATACTATGTCATCGTTTCTTATAGCTTTATCTTCTTTATCCAATCCTCTGTTGAAAGGCATTTTGGTTGTTTCCAAGTCTTGGTCACTGTTAATAATGATGCAATGAACATGGGGGTTCCTGTGTCTTTACATACCAATGTTTCCAAGTTTTGGGGATATATACCCAGTCGAGGAATTGCTGGGTCATATGGTAGTTCTATTCTTAATTTTTTTGAAGAACCGCTATACTTTATTCCATAGTGATTGTACTAATTTACATTCCCACCAAAAGTGAATGAGGTTTCTTTTTTCTCCACAGCTTCTACAATATTTTTTGTTACCTGTCTTGTTGATAATAGCTAATCTAACAGGTGTGAGGTAATATCTCTTCATAGTTTTGATTTGCATTTCTCTAATAGCTTATGAAGATGAGCATATTTTCATATATCTATTGGCCATTTGTATTTCTTCTTGGGAGAAATGTCTGTTCATGTCCTCTTCCCATTTTATACTGGATTGTTTGCTTATTTGTTGCTGAGTTTTATGAGTTATTTCTATATTTTGGATATTAACCACTTATCTGAGCTATTGTCTGCAAATATCTCCCATTTAGTTGACTGTTTGTTTTCTTTTCAGTTTCTTTTGCTGTGTAGAAGCTTCTTAGTTTGATATAGTCTCATTGGTTTATCTTTGCCTTTATTTTCCCTTCCTTTGGGGTCAAATTCATTAAATGTTCTCTATGGCAAAGGTCCAAGAGTTTAGTACCTATGTTTTCTTCTATGTAATTTATTGTTTCAGGTCTTATATTTAGGAATTTGATCCATTTTGAATTAATTTTTGTGCAAGGGGACAAACTGTTATCAAGTTTAATTATTTTGAATGTGGCTTTGCAGTTTTCCCAGCATCATTTATTTATTTTTTAAAGATTTAAAAAAAGTATTTTTCTGAAGCTGGAAATGGGAAGGCAGTCAGACAGACTTCCGCATGCACCCGACTGGGATCCGCCCAGCATGCCCACCAGGGGGTGATCCTCTGCCTATCCAAGCATCGCTCTGTTGCAACCAGAGCTACTCCAACACCCAAGACATAGATTTTATTGTTATTTATTTTAGAAAGGGGAGATAGAGAGAAAAGAGACAGATGAGGGAGGAGGAGCAAGAAGTATCAACTTATGTTGTGCTTTTTTTAAAATAAATTTTTATTAATGTTAATGGGATGACATTAATAAATTAGGGTACATCTATTCAAAGAAAACATGTCTAGGTTATCTTGTCATTAAATTATGTTGCATACCCTCGCCCAGAGTCAGATTGTCCTCCGTCACCCTCTATCTACTTTTCTCTGTGCCCCTCCCCCTCCCCCTAACTCTCTCCCTCCTTCCCTCCTGCGTCCTCCCTCCCCCCACCCCTGGTAACCACCACACTTTTGTCCATGTCTCTTAGTCTAGTTTTTATGTTCCACCAAAGTATGGAATCATGTAGTCCTTGTTTTTTTCTGATTTATTTATTTCACTCCATATAATGTTATCAAGATCCCACCATTTTGCTGTAAATGATCTGATGTCATCATTTCTTATGGCTGAGTAGTATTCCATAGTGTATATGTGCCACATCTTCTTTATCCAGTCTTCTATTGATGGGCTTTTTGGTTGTTTCCATGTCTTGGCCACTGAGAACAGTGCTGCAATGAACATGGAGCTACATGTGTCTTTACGTATCAATGTTTCTGAGGTTTTGGGGTATATACCCAGTAGAGGGATTGCTGGGTCATAAGGTAGTTCTATTTTCAGTTTTTTGAGGAACCACCATACTTTCCTCCATAATGGTTGTACTACTTTACAGTCCCACCAACAGTGGATGAGAGTTCCCTTTTCTCTGCAGCCTCTCCAACATTTGCTATTACCCATCTTGTTGATAATAGCTAATCTAACAGGGGTGAGATGGTATCTCATTGTAGTTTTGATTTGCATTTCTCTAATAACTAAAGAAGATGAGCATCTTTTCATATATCTGTTGGCCATTTGTATTTCTTCCTGGAAGAAGTGTCTGTTCATGTCCTCTTCCCATTTTTTTAGTGGATTGTTTGTTTGTTTGATGTTGAGTTTTATGAGTTCTTTGTAAATATTGGATATTAGGCCCTTATCTGAGCTGTTGTTTGAAAATAACATTTCCCATTTAGTTGACTGTCTGTTTATTTTGGTATCACTTTCTCTTGCTGAGCAAAAACTTTTTATTCTGATGTAGTCCCATTCATTAATTTTTGCCTTCACTTCTCTTGCCATTGGAGTTCAGTTCATAAAATGTTCTTTAAAACCCAGGTCCATGAGTTTAGTACCTATGTCTTCTTCTATGTACTTTATTGTTTCAGGTCTACTATTTAGGTCTTTGATCCATATTGAATTAATTTTAGTACACGGGGAAAAGCTGTAGTCGAGTTTCATTCTTTTGCATGTGTCTTTCCAGTTTTCCCAACACCATTTGTTGAAGAGGCTTTCTTTTCTCCATTGTGTGTTGTTGGCCCCTTTATCATAGATTATTTGACCATATATATGTGGTTTTATTTCTGGGCTTTCAATTCTGTTCCATTGGTCTGAGTCTCTATTTTTCTGCCAATACCATGCTGTTTTGATTATCATGGCCCTATAATATAGTTTAAAGTCAGGTATTGTAATGCCCCCAGCTTCATTCTTTTTCCTTAGGATTGCTTTGGCTATTCGGGGTTTTTTATAGTTCCATATAAATCTGAGGACTTTTTGTTCCATTTCTTTAAAAAACTGTCATAGGAATTTTGATGGGAATTGCATTAAATTTATATATTGCTTTGGGTAATATGGCCATTTTAATTATATTTATTCTTCCTAACCAAGAACAAGGAATATTCTTCCATCTCATTGTGTCTTTTTCTATTTCTCTTAACAGTGCCTTGTAGTTTTTGTTATATAGTTCCTTTACATTCTTTGTTTTGTTTATTCCTAGGTATTTTATTTTATTGTTGCAATCGTGAAGGGGATTATTTTTTTTTAGTTCGTTTTCTAATATTTCATTGTTGGCATAGAGAAAGGCTATGGACTTTTGTATGTTAATTTTGTATCCTGTGACCTTACTGTATTGGTTTTTTGTTTCTAGTAATCTTTATGTGGAGTCCTTCAGGTTTTTGATGTATAGGATCATATCATCAGCAAAAAGTGATACCTTTACTTCTTCTTTTTTGAAATGGATGCCTTTTATTTCTTTGTCTTGTCTGATTGCTCTGGCCAGAACTTCTAGCACCACATTAAATAAGAGTGGAGAGAGTGGACAACCCTGTCTTGTTCCTGATTTAAGGTGGAAAGTCCTCAGTTTTATGCCATTTAATATGATGTTGGTTGATGGTTTATCATATATGGCCTTTATCATGTTGAGATATTTTCCTTCTATACCCATTTTGTTGAGAGTCTTAAACATAAAATTGTGTTGTATTTTATCAAAAGTCTTTTCTGCATCTATTGCTAAGATCATGTGGTTTTTGTTCTTTGTTTTTGTTGATATGGTGTATTACGTTAACCGTTTTATGTATGATGAACTATCCTTGAGATTCTGGGATGAATCCCACTTGATCATGATGTATTATTTTTTTAATATGTTGTTGTATTCGATTTGCCAGTATTTTGTTTAGTATTTTAGCATCTGTATTCATTAGAGATATTGGTCTGTAGTTTTATTTCTTTGTGCCATCCTTGCCAGGTTTCGGTATGAGGGTTATGTTGGCCTCATAAAATGTGTTTGGAAGTATTGCTTCTTCTTCAATTTTTTGGAAGACTTTGAGTAGAATAGGTACCAAGTCTTCTTTGAATGTTTGATAGAATTCACTAGTATAACCATCTGGGCCTGGACTTTTATATTTGGCGAGGTTTTTAATAGTTTTTTCTATTTCCTCTCTGCTGATTTGTCTGTTTATGCTTTCTGCTTCTTCATGACTCAGTCTAGGAAGGTCGTACTATTCTAGGAATTTATCCATTTCTTCTAGATTGTTTTACTTGGTGGCATAAAGTTTTTCATTGTATTTTACAATAATTCTTTGTATATCTATGATGTTTGTGGTGATTTCTCCTCTTTCATTTTGGATTTTATTTATTTGAGTCCTGTGTCTTTTTTCCTTGGTGAGTCTTACCAAGGGTTTTTCAATTTTGTTGATCTTTTCAAAGAACAAGCTCCTTGTTCTATTAGTTTTTTCTATAGTTTTTTGTTCTCTATTTCATTTATTTCTGCTCTGATTTTTATTATCTCATTTCTTCGGCCAGTTTTGGGTTGTCTTTGTTCTTCCTTTTTCAGTTCCTTAAGGTTTGAAGCGAAGTGGTTCACTTAGGCTCTCTCTTGTTTGTTCATATAGGCCTGAAGTGATATGAACTTCCCTTTTATCACTGCTTTTGCTGCATCTCATTGATTCTGATATGTCATATTGTCATTTTCATTTGTCTGTATATATCTTTTGATCTTTGCGCTTATTTCTTCTTGGACCCATTCATTTTTTAGAAGTATGTTTTTTAGTTTTCACATTTTTGTGAGTTTTCCCCCTCTTTTTTGCAGTTGAATTCTAGTTTCAATGCTTTATGATCAGAGAATATGCTTGGTACAATTTCAATTTTTCTCAATTTGCTGATATTGTCTTTGTGGCCCAACATATGGTCAATTCTTGAGAATGTTCCATGTACATTAGAGAAAAATGTATACTCTGTCGCTTTGGGATGAAGTGTCCTGTAGATGTATAACATATCCAGGTGTTCTAGTATTTCGTTTAAGGCTAATATATCTTTATTGATTCTCTGTTTGGATGACCGATCTAGAGCCCTCAGTGGTGTATTGAGGTCTCCAAGTATGATTGTATTTTTATCAGTTTTTCTTTTAAGGTCAATAAGTAGCTGTCTTATATATTTTGGTGCTCCTTGGTTTGGTGCATATATGTTAAGGATTGTTATGTCTTCTTGATTCAACTTCCCCTTAATCATTATGAAATGACCATTTCTGTCTCTGAGTACTTTTTCTGTCTTGTAGTCAGCATTATTCGATATGAGTATTGCTACACCTGCTTATTTTTGGGTGTTGTTTGCTTGGATTATTGTTTTCCAGCCTTTCACTCTGAATTTGTTTTTATACTTGTTGCTTAGATGTGTTTCTTGTTGGCAGCATAGAGTTGGATTTTCTTTTTTAATCCATTCTGCTACTCTGTGTCTTTTTATTGGTAAGTTTAATCCATTTACATTTAGTATAATTATTGACAATTATGGGTTCCCTATTGCCATTTTATAAATTGCTTTATGTTAGTTTTGTATCTTGTTTGATTCTTCTCTTTTGTTTTTCTATCATTTGTTTTTGTTTGTTTGTATTCCATACTTCTTTCCTCTGTTGCTACCTTTTTTAAGTCAAGTGTTTTTGTGGTGGTTTCTTCAAGGGTGGTTACCATTAAGTAATGAAAAGAGTACCTACCATATTTATTGTAGTACCCTATCTTTTGAGTATTTTTGCTCTTCATCATTCTTTGCTGCTGGTAATCTCCATCCTCTCCCCCCTTTTTTTCTTTTGTTGTCACAGTATAAATTTGGTTTTATTGTGTTCTTGGTTCAAGCTGTAACTTGTGGTTTTGTTTTGTTTTGTTCTTTGAATCTGGTTAGAAAACCCCCTTTTGTATTTCCTGGAGTGGGGGCTTTCTGATGATAAATTCTCTCATCTTTTCGGTATTTGTGAATGTTTTTATATCTCCTTCGTACTTTAAGGATAGCTTTGATTGGTATAGTATTCTTGGCTGATAGTTCCTCTCTTTCAGGGCTTTAAATATTGGGGTCCACTCTCTTCTAGCTTGAAGAGTTTTTGCTGAGAAATCTGATGATAATCTAATAGGCCTTCCTTTATATGTTGTACTCTTCTTTTCCCTGGCTGCCTTGAGAATTTTTTCTTTGTCATTGGTTTGTGTCATTTTCATTATGATGTGCCTTGGAGTGGGTTTGTTGGGGTTAAGAAAACTCGGTGTTCTGTTTGCTTCTTGAATTTGAGGCTTTATTTCTTTCCACAGGCTTGGGAAGTTCTCCTCTATTATTTGTTTGAGTATATTCTCCATTCCATTTTCTTTTTCTTCTCCCTCTGATATACCTATTATTCTTATGTTATTCTTTCTGATGGAGTCAGAAAATTCCTGTAGGGCTTTCTCGTTTTTTTATTATTTTTGAGTCTGTTTCTTCTTCTCTCTGTTGTGCCTCAAGTTACTTGTCTTCTATTTCACTAATTGTATCTTCTATCTGGGCTGTTCTATTAGCTAAGCTTGTTACCTCGTTTTTCAGCTTGTGAATTGAGTTTTTCATTTCTGTTTGATTTTTTTTTTATTTTTATTTTTTCTGAAGCTGGAAACAGGGATAGACAGTCAGACAGACTACCGCATGCGCTCGACCGGGATCCACCCAGCATGCCCACCATGGGGCGACGCTCTGCCCACCAGGGGCGATGCTCTGCCCATCCTGGGCGTTGCCGTGTTGCGACCAGAGCCACTCTAGCGCCTGGGGCAGAGGTCACAGAACCATCCCCGGCACCCGGGCCATCTTTGCTCCAATGGAGGCTTGGCTGCGGGAGGGGAAGAGAGAGACAGAGAGGAAGGCACGGCGGAGGGGTGGAGAAGCAAATGCGCGCTACTCCTATGTGCCCTGGCCGGGAATCGAACCTGGGTCCTCGCACGTTAGGCCGATGCTCTACCACTGAGCCAACCGGCCAGGGCTGATTTGTTTTTATAGTTTCATTTTCTTTGGTAATATATTCTTTGTGATCGTTGAGTTGTTTTCTGAGCTCCCTCATTTGCCTTTCTGTGTTTTCTTGTATATCTCTTGAGTATTTTTAGGATTTCTATTTTAAATTCTCTGTCATTTAGCTCCAAGTTTTCCAATATGTTAAATCTTTTCTCCATAGGTTTTTCCTCATCTATTAGTGTTACCTCTCTATCTTTTGTATCCATAATATTCTATTTTCTTTTTCTTATTGGCATATGAGGGTGGTCTTGTTGATAGCACTAATTAGAATTAATAAAGAATAAAAAGTAAAAAAAAAAAAAGTAAAAAAGAAAAACACCCCACAAGAAAACCAGTAATAATTTATTATTTCCCCCTTTTTTCTTTCTTCTCTTCCCCTCCTCTCCCTTCCTTAGGGAAATATTGTGATGACCTGTGAATTATATTATGCTAAATGGAACAAAAACTGCCTATAATGGAGGGCCTGATTTGGGTTGAAGAGTTCAAGGGGAAAAAAGGGAGTAGGGACCTACTAAATGCAAAGAAAGGAGAAAATCTTAGACAAGTATAAAATGATTTGTTTATAAGTGATGGTCGACTAAGAGATATAATGAGAGGGATAAGAGGGAAACAGAAAAAAGGAGAAAAAAATAATAATTAAAGAAGAAGAAAAAATAAAAATAATAAAATCTGTTGTATTCAGTGGAACAAAGACTAAATACAATGTTGACCTTGGGTTGGGAGGAATGCAAATGAGTTAAAAAGCAAAGTAAAAGTACCCAAAGTGCTACAAAAACAAACAAAAGAAAAACAAAAACAAAAGCAAAAAAACAAAAAACAAAAAAACTTGAGTCCCAAATTAAATAATTTGTTTGTGATTGAGGATTGAATGGGAGGAAAAGTAAAAGGAGAAAAGAAGAAACGAATAGAAAGAAAAAATAAGAAAAAGAGAAAAACGAAGGAAGAAAAAAAGGAAAAGAAAAAAAAAAGGGGGGAGAGAGTGAGAGTTAAGGCTTTTGGAGTGTAACCCTAAAGGAGAGTAAGGATGAAGAAAAGAAATAAAATGTAACACTCATGGGTAGTGTAATTCAAGAAAAGGGAAGCATAAGATGGGCAGAGACTAAAAGGACCGAGCTGGAGGAAATAGAAGTAATAATAATAAAGGCAATAAGATAGAAGAAACAAACAACAACAACAAAAAAATAGTGGAACAAGTTATAAAGTCTGTGGATTTTTCTTGATTTTGAGAGGTTAACTTCTTCCTTTTTTTTTTCTCTTCCTCTTCCTGGTCAGTGACTCTGTACCCCAGGCTCTCCCCCTGTGTCATGCTTAGGTAGGGATTTGCAGTTGATGGGATTCTATGGCAATGTCATATAATTGGCTTTAGTCTCATTGGTAGTCAAGGCTTGTTGGCGTTTGCAGGGTCCAACAATGAGAGAGTTTGTTTTCCTGGAGTCTCTCTCCTAGTCTCCCCTTCCTGAATTAGCAGCCTGGTGATCCAGCTATGAGGCTGCCACTTCTTCTGCCTGGGGAGTAAGAGGCTCAAAGAGCTGGGAAATCCCCATTCTATCCCCACTCAGCGTAAGGCTCTGGGTAAGGCTCTGGCAGTCAGAGCCTCCAGCGTAATCAGGTGGGGCTGGGAGTCAATTGTTGTCAAGGTGTTGTTCAGCACATAGCATTCAGTTGGACCACTCAACCCAGGCTTTCCACACTTTGTAGCCTGTTTTGGCTGGGAAGAAGAGGCACTAGTCGCTGCTTGCTGTGTAGATCTTAACATCTGCCAAGTCCCTCTTGTTAGCGTATATCCCTGAATATGAAGGCTCTGTCAATCAGAAGTTGCCCCCGCTTCTTTAGCAAGAGGCACTAAAAAATATCACACCTCTTTTCTTGGATCGCTGATGTGAGAGAGATCTTATCAATTTAAGCCCCGTCAGTGTGCAGATTTTGTGGTTTAAGCTAATTTCAGTGATTGGATCCGCAGCTGTGCTCCAGAAAGTATTTCAAGCTGCCCGCGCACCCCTTCCCCAACGCTTGATTGTTAGCTTGAATGGCTGGGTGAGGTGCCCCGCCCACAGAGAGAATCTCTGTAGTAGGGAAGATAGCTTTGTTGCCCTTCCCGCTTGCCTTGTTGCTGGCGGCTGGGGTACACTGGGCACGCGGGAGAATGGGGCACTCTGGGTGTGCGGGCGAGTGGGGTGCTCTGGGCATGTGGGCGAGTGGGACGTTCAGGACACGTGAGCGAATGGGGTGCTCTGGGCACATCGGTGGCTGGGGATTCTCACTCACAGTGCATGGGCCGCTGGGGATGCTCGCGGTGCAAGGGAGCTCGCTCTGCGACCGGACTGCGGCACGTGCGGTTTCTCACGACACGCCAGTGGCTGCTCGCAGCGCTCAGGCTGTTCCTCCCTGAGTGTGGGCAGGCAGTTGCATGCATGGTTTGACTCACCACAGGCGTACTCCCTCCTCAGCTTGAATGAACGTCCATGCAGTAGTTAGCTTCTCCCACACCCTCAGCTCCGACCCGTCTCTCATATTCAAGTGATAACAGTCCTTTCACTTTCAGTGTGTGTGGAACTCCGGAATGCTCCAAGGATAAGTTTTTCTGTTTCTAGTTGATAAATTTGTTGAGATTTTGGGGAGATCTGTCGGACACGCTGCTCACGGCGCCATTTCCATGATGTCCATGTTGTGCTTTGACCAGTCAAGCCCAGGGTTTCAAACCAACAACCTCAGTGTTTGAGGTCATCTCTTTAACCACTGCTCCTCCACAGGTCAGGCCTCAGCACCTTTTATTGAAAAGACTTTCTTTTCTCCATCATGTTTTTTTTTATCTCCTTTATCAAAGATGGTTTGCTTATATATAGGGTTTTATTTCCGGGTTCTCATTTCTGTTTCATTGGACTGCATATCTATTTTTTGACAATACCATCACAGCTCTGTAGTATAATTTGAAGTCATGTATTGTAATGCCTCCAGTGGCAGTTTATTTTTCCCCTCAAAATTATTTTGGTTATTTGGGTTTTTTTATGGTTCCATACAAACCTGGTGATTTTTTGTTCCATTTCTTTAAAAAATGACATTGGAATTTTTATGGGAATTGCATTCAATCTGTATATTGCTTTGAGCAATATGCCCATTTTAACTATATTTATTTTTTCTATTCATAAATATGGGATATGTTCTCATTTCATTGTGTCTTTTTAAATTTTCTTTAATAATGCTTTGTAATTTTCAGTATAGATGTCTTTTAAATTGTTTGTTATGTTTATTTCTAGGTACTTTTTTTGTTACAACTATAAAAGGAATTATTTTTTGAGTTCACTTTCTGAAGTTTCATTGGCATAAATGAAAGTAATAGATTTTTATATATAAATTTTATATCCTGTGACCTTACTGTATTGGTTTATTGATTTTAGTAGTCATTCTGTTGAGTCTTTGGGGTTTTCTATATACAGGATTATGTCATCTGCAAAAAGTGAAACCTTTACTTCTTCTTTCCCAATATGAATGCCTTTTATTTCTTTCTCTTTTCTGATTTCTCTGGCTAGAACTTCCAGCATTATGTTGAATGTTAATGTAGAGAGTGAGCACCCTCTTCTCATGTTATTACCATATAAGTCATCCGTTTTACTCCTAGGAGTTTATCGCAGAGACTGTAAAACTTACACTCACAAAAAAAAAAACCTTACTCAAATACTCATTGCAGCTTTATTCACACTAGTACAAACTAGAAACAACCCAAATGTATTTCAATGGGTGAATGGTCAAACAGACTGTGGCATCATAAACTATTACTTGGCAGTAAAAAAGGGATAACTACTGATATATGCAACAATCTGAATGGAGCTCCTTGAAATTATGCTACATATACAAAAAACAATATCAATAAAAATATGATATGATATACCTTAACATAACATATGATTCTATTTATATTACTTTCTTGGGCCAACAAAATTATAGAGATGAATATTTGTGTTTTCTAACAGTTATAGAATTAAGGGAAAAGGAAAGTGAATGTGTGATTATAAAGGAGTAATAGAAGGAATTTTTCTGATGATGGCATCCTTCTATACCCAGAATATGGTGGCCCTCATACACATGAACACATATGATAAAACTTCATGTAACTAAATGCATGCACCACATGTAAAATTGGTGAAATCTAAATATAGTAGATATATCAATGTCAATTTTCTGGTTTTGATGTCCCAAACTTTTGAAAAATGGTTACCACTAGGGGAAATGTGGCAATGAATATCCCAACATCTTTCTGTTATTTCTTATAACTGCATATAAACCTACAATTATATAAAAAAAATACAAAAATTATTAACATCACACAAGGACATTAATAAAATAATAAAGTAAATGCAGATATATACCTTACATCTGTGTCTGAAGACTCAATATTGTTAAGACAGCAATTCTTCGTAAATTCATTGATGGATTAAAATCTCCATCCAAACTCCATAAAAGCTTTTTCATAGATATTGATAGAATGATTCTGATATTCAGGTAGAAATACAAAGGATCTAGAGAAGTTGAAAGAACATTTAAAAAGAACAACTTTGCAAAGTTTATATTACTTGATTTTGAGGTTTCTCATCTAGAAACAATAATCAAAACAATGTGAAACTGGTATAATGATAGAAATATACTAGTGAAACAGAATACTATCCAGAAACAAACCCATCCACTATGTACATATACACAACTCATTATAGACAAAGATGTAAAGAAAAATTATTAAAAAATTAAATTTTTTCAGCAGCTGAGTTTATAATAATTGAATACCCAGATACAAAAACAAATAAATAAACTTTGATCTCTACTGCACAGCATGTAAAAAATTAAAACAAAATGAATCACAAAACTAAATGTAAATGTTAAAACTATAAAACCTTTGGATATAGAAAGGAAAACTATTTAGTAACATGGATTATTCACTAATTTTTTGCTACAATAAATAAACCCAATCTATTGATAAAATTCAATTTATAAGTTAGACTTTCCCCAAGTTAAGAATGTATAATTTCTGAAAAGAATTGTTAAGAGTTAAAAGAAATTATTTGCTAGTCACATATCTGACAAAGAATTTATACTGATAATGTATAAAGAACTATGAAAATGCAATAATAAGAATCAAACAATCTTATAAACATAAGAAAATGATTTAATTATGTTTTTCCATAACAATAAAAGATACAAACAATGGAAAAAGATGACATGAAAAATTTGTCATTTACCAAAATTTGTCATTAGTTAAATACAAATTAAAACCACATTGCAAAACTAAAACAAGTCTATAAAAATGGCTAAACTTGGAAAGACTCAGCAAATAAACTACTGGTGAAGACATAGAGCACTGGAACTGTTGTACACTGCTTGTGATAATGTGAAATGGTACAATCATTTTGAAAATTAGTTGAGAATTTCTTAGAAAGTTAAATACATATCAGCTCTATGAACTAGCCTTTCCACTTCCAGATATTAACCATTAAAAAAAGAAGGTATATGCCAATATAAAGACTTGTATATGAATGTTCATAGGAGTTTTATTTATAATAGCCAAAAAACAGAAACAACCCAAAAAGAAGGTATATGGGCAAAATGTAATATCCATATGATATAATTCACAGAGAAATAAGAAATAAACTATTGATTCCAAGATGGCAACAGAGTAGGCAGATGTTCCAACTGCCACGTTCCAGGATCAAATTAGATTACAACTTAATTTAAGAACAATTGTCTTGAAAAAACAACTTTGAACTAAATGAAGGCGAGTCTATAATCAAGAATCATAGAAGCCATACCAAGACTAGTAGGAAGGGCAGAGTCCTAGAAAGGGCCAAATTGCTCTCAGGTGGCTAAGGGTCTGGATGGACTCTCACTGTGGGAAGGGTCACCCTAAAAGGTTGGGTCCTCAGCTCCAGGCCCAGAGCCCCAGCCTAGAGCCACAGAGCCTAGAAGAGGCATTCACATAGCATTTGAAAATGAAAATAGCCAGGTTTATGTCTGTGAGAAAGAGATAGAGCTCTTAGAGTCCCAGGCTCTGTTTTAAAGGGCCCGCATAGAAAATCTTATTCACAGCCACTAACCTGGGGCTGTGGTAGAAGGAGAGCTGAGAGAGTTAGAGTTGTATGAAAAAAGTGTAAAAAAAGAACTTCTGCAGAGGGGACTATTAGCCACACTTCAGTCTAAACCTGCTGCTCATCTTGTTAGGGAGAAATAAAATTTGAGTATCCAACAGTGGCTGAGGAATTATGTTCTATAGTAGGGCCCACATTCCACATGCTGAAATACTGACCAAGATATCCCTGAAGTAGGGGGTACCACTAATGTTGTATTCCCAACCCCAGCTGCCAATTCCCATCAATTGTGCAACCTATAGAGGGGTTGGTTGGGTAATGCAAGTCAGAGCTCATACTACAATCTTTCTACAGAAGAAGCTGTGGGAAGACCAGACAGCTGCAAGAAGAGGAAGAGCAGCTGAAAAGTGGAAACAAATTTTACACAGCTTGGGGCTTTTACTGAGCTGCTGTTATTTCTATGCAGGAGGAAGCTGATCTTTATGCCAAATTTGGACCCTCCCACACTACCCAGGCACAAAAAATGCAGAAACAAACAGCAAAAAGTGAAGTAGCTTCAGACACGTAGCTCACAGTGGGTTACAAACAACAGCAGACATCAACACAAAAATATCTAGAACCAACACAACTGGTAGTGTGTGGCAGACAGCACCAGCCTTAGTTTCATCAAGATACAAAGCAGCATGCCCAAAGGAAGTGTCTAGCAGGCACCAGACACTCTGGAGTATAAATATACCCAAAAGGATAGATATTGCACAGTATGTGATACCCATGATCAATGTAGACCCTTAGAGCCAGCCAGACTGAAGAAATAATCATACCCATGAAAGGACCAACTACATTTAATACTCACAGACAACAGGAAAAAAATAGTGCCCTCAAGAAGCATTCCTAGAACAAGAAAGTGAGGTCACCTGGAGGTCAGTACCACCAAGTCCATCTTCCTCATAAAGACACCACAAAAATTTCAAAGTCATACAGCACTACCTAATACACAGACAAAATGAGAAGACAGAAAAATGCAACCCAAATGAATCAACAAGAGAAATCTAGTGAAAAATAACTAAAAGAGATGGAAATAACCAAATTACCAGATGCACACTTTTAAATAATGATTTCAAGGATGCTCAAGGATCTTAAAGCAACAATAGATGGACATAATGAGCACCTAAATAAAGACATAGCAGGCATCATAAGGGACACTGAAATCATAAAAAAAAATCAGAAATGACAAACACAATATCAGAAATGAAGACTGCACTAGAAGAAATTAATGGCAGGCTGGATGAAGCAAAGAATCGAATCAGTGATTTAGAAGATATTGTAAATAAAAGCACAGAAGCAGAGCAACCAAAAAAGAAAAAAAAGGTGACTCTAAAAGACTCAGGAAACTCTAAGAGTGCTCTGTGACAACATGAAGAGAAACAACATTCACATCAAAGGGATTCCTGAAGGAGAAGAGAATGAAAAAGAGATAGAGAACCTGTTTAAAAAAATCATAGCTAGGAGAGACAAGATGGCGATGGAGTAGGTGGATGTATCAACTGCCACCTCCCAGAACCAAAGTGGATTACAAACTAATTTTAAGAACCATTATCTGGAAAAAACAACTTTGGACTAAACTAAGAGGACTCTTCAACCAAAAACACTAAAGAAGCCACACTGAGACTGGTAGGAAAAGTGGAGAGGGCTGCCAAGCTCCCCAAAGCAAACAGCAGCTGGGAGAGACTCACGTGGTGGGAAGTGAATTTAGCAGAGAGGGGAGGGTACTGAATTGCAGGAACAAAGCCCCAGCCTGCAGCCCCAGAGCCTAGAAGTGGTGTATGGAGAGTATTTAGCTGGAAATAAGACAGAATACTGTTTGTGAGAAAGAGACTGATTTCTCAGACCTAGGATTCTTCTTAAAGGGACCACACAGAAAAATTCTCTCACAATCACTCACCTGGGGCTCTGGGGGATGGGGAGAGAGAAGAGGACTGGAGTAGCAGAAAGAAAGTGTAATCTAGGAAGCACAGGGAGAAACATTTTGAGAGACAGCCACCTTAACCTCTGGGCTGAGTCACTCCCCAAATATGAAGTGAATATTTCCCCTGGAAACAGCAATACCAGCAAAAAGAAGCAGGACTCCAGCCAAATAAGCTCCCCTGTGGCACTCAGAGCAGAGTCGCTTAGAAGGACGGAGCTTTCAGGACTTCAGTAGTGAGTCTTAGGTTATGAGCTACAGTGCCCCCACCCACACGGCTGAGGGCACGCCTGAAGGCTGGCAGGGGCAGTACATGGAAGCACAGTTTTGTCGGCAAGGGCAGAAGCTGGATGGCCACCACTGAGGCCCAGGTGTGAGCTCAGTCTTGCCTGGCTGGGGAGGAGGAAACATGCAAAAGTGGTCAAGCCCAGCTGCCAGCCGCCTGCAATCCAGCCTGCGGAAGGGGAAGAGACCCACAATTGAGCAAGGGTGCAGGAGCACAGCCTTGCCCTGCCCGTGGAACTGAGGCTTGTGGCCTGACTTGGGAGCCAGCTTCTCCTGCGGGGGTGAAGCCAAAAGCCCAGAACAGGCAGAGACCAATTACTGAGTGTGGGCAAGCAGTCCCACCCAAACTGTGGAGCCAAGGATTGCAGCTGTCCCACGAGTGGGCTTCTCCTGCAGGGGTAGGGTAAAAGCCTGGAATCAGGTACAGACCCACAGCCGAGTAAAGGTGTTCACCCCTGTCCTCAGGGCCGAGCATAATGCCACCGACAGGGGCAGGGCAAAGGCCAAAGCCACCAAGGCTTGTACACCCAAGCATGTGATCATAGCCACTCCCATGAAGGAGAGGCGGAAACCACAGCAACAGCCCCAGTGGGCAGGTACCAGATATGTCCATACCCAAATGCAGAGAAACAGCAGAGAAGGTGGTGGGCCTTCAGAAAGACCAAACCTAGAAAACACAGAGGCCACACCCAGTGGACTTCAGTGGCAAAAAACTTCTTTTACACAGACAAAATGAGAAGGCAGAAAAATGCAACACAAATCAAGAGAAATCCCCAGAAAAGGACCTAAATGATATAACCAAATTACCAGATGCAGAATTTAAAATAACTATTGTTAGGATGCTCAAAGATATTAGAACAACAATAGATGGTCATTACGAACACCTAAATAAAGAGATAGCAAATATGAAAAAGGACATTGAAATAATAAAAAAAAGAATCAGTCAATAATGAAAAATACAATATCAGAAATGAAGAACACAATGGAAGAAATTAAAAGCAGGATGAATGAACCTGAGAATTGAATCAGAGAGTTAGAGGACAAGATAAATAAAGGCAGGGAAGCAGAGCAGAAAAAAGAAAAGAGACTCAAAAAGTCTGAGGAAACTCTAAGAGAGCTCTGTGACAACATGAAGAAAAATAACATCTGCATCATAAAGGTTCCTGAAGAAGAAGAGAAAGAACAAGGGATAGAGACTTTGTTCAAACATATCATAGCTGAAAACTTCCCTCAATTAAGGCAGAAAAACATCTCACAAGTTCAGGAAGCACAGAGAACTCCATTAAAGAGAAACCCAAAGAAATCTACATCAAGACACATCATAATTAAAATACCAAAGCTAAGTGATAAAGAAAAAATATTAAAAGCTGCTAGAGATAAAAAGACTATCACCTACAAAGGAGCCCCCATAAGGATGACTTCAGACTTCTCAACAGAAACACTTGGGGCCAGAAGGGAATGGCAAGAAATATTCAAAGTAATGCAGAACAAGAACCTACAACCAAGACTGCTTTATCAAGCAAAGCTATTGTTTAAAATTTAAGGAGAAATAAAAAGCTTTCCAGACCAAAAAAAAAAAAACACAAAAAACCTCAAGTAATTCACTACAATGAAACCAATGCTGCAAGAAATACTAAGGGGCCTGTTGTAAACAGACAAAGAATAAAAATTATATAGCAAAAGAGGAATACAGTTTAAAGAATAAAGTGGCAATTAACAGCTACATAGCAATAATAATCTTAAATGTAAATGGATTAAATGATCCAGTCAAAACACATAGGGTAGCTGCATGGATACGAATACAGGACCCGTACATATGCTGTCTGCAAGAGACACACCTTAAAACAAAAGATGCACATAGATTGAAAATAAAAATATGAAAAAAATATTTCACGCAAATGGAAATGAAAAATAAGGTAGTGTAGCAATACTTATATCAGACAAAATGGAATTTAAAACAAAGTCTATAGTAAGAGATAAAGAAGGTCACTACATAATGATAAAGGGAGCAATCCAACAGGAAGATATAACTGTTATAAATATCTGTGCACCTAATATAGAAGCACCTAAGTATATAAAGCAAACTTTGATGGATTTAACGGGCGAGATCAACAGCAATACTATAATAGTAGAAGATTTCAATACCCCACTAACATCACTAGATAGATTCTCAAGAAAGAAAATTAATAAAGAAACAGCAGACTTAAAGGACACACTAGATTTAACTCGATTTAATAGATATCTTCAGAACTTTTCACCCTAAAGCAGCAGAATATACATTCTTTTCAAGTGCTCATGGTCCATTCTCTAGGATATTCCACATGTTAGGTCACAAAAGCGGTCTCAACAAATTTAAGAAGATTGAAATTATATTGCACACTTTCTCTGATTACAATGGCATGAAACTAGAAAGCAACCAAACAGAAAAACTGAAAAATACTCAAACAGTTGAAAACTAAATAGCATGTTATTAAATAACGAATGGTTTAACAGTAAGATCAAAAAAGAAATTTAAAAAATTCCTTAAAAAAATGAGCATATACCAACTCAAAATTTATGGGACACAGCAAAAGCAGTCCTGAGAGGGAAGTATATGGCATAACAGGCATAACTTAAGAAGGTAGAAAAAGCTCAAATAAACAACTAGACCCTGCATCTAAAAGAACTAGAACAAGAACAGCAAGTAAAGCCCAGAGCTAGTAGAAGGAAGAAAATAATAAAATCAGAGCAGAAATAAATGACATAGAGGCTAAAGAAACAATACAGATGAACAATAAAACTAGGAGCTGGTTCACTGAAAAGTAAAACAAGATCAATGAGCCTTTACACAGACTCACCAAGAAAAAAAGAGAGAGGACTCAAATAAATATAATTAGAAATGAGGATGGAGAAATAACAACTGACACAACAGAAATACAAAATATGGTAAGCAAATACTATGAAGAACTGTTCGCCAAAAAACTAGACAACCTACATGACTTTGACAAATTCCTTGAAATATATATCTTCCAAAAATTAATCTGGAAGAATCAGAAAACCTAAACAGACCAATGAGATTGAAAGAGCTATCAAAAAACTCCCAAAAAAGAAAAGTCCTGGGCCTGATGGCTTCAAAAGTGAAGTCTACCAAATATTCAAAGAAGAACTAACTCCTATTCTTCTCAAGCTATTTCAGAAAATTCAAGAGAAAGGAAGACATTCAAGCTCCTTTTATGAACTAAGTATAATTCTGATTCCAAAACCAGGCAAAGACAACACAAAGAAAGAAAATTATAGGCCAATATTCCTGATGAATTTAGATGCTAAAATCCTGAACAAAATATTAGCAAACCAGATCCAGCAGTATATGAAAAAAATTATACACCATGATCAGATGGGATTTATTCTTGGGAGGCAAGGCTGGTACAATATTTGCAAATCAATCAATGTGATTCATCACATAAACAATAGGAAGGAGAAAAAGCAATGATAATTTCTTTTTTTTTAATTTATTATTTTTTATTTTTAATGGGGTGACATTGATAAATCAGTGTACATATGTTCAGAGAAAACATCTCTAAGTTATTTTGATATTTGATTATGCTGCATTCCCATTACCCAAAGTCCAATTGTCTTCTGTCACCTTCGAAATGTTTTTTTTTTGTTTTTTTCTGATTTACTTATTTCACTCTGTATAATGTTATCAAGATCTCACCATTTTGTTTTTATTTTGTTTTCTGTTTTGGGTTTTTTTAAGAGACAGAGAGACAGAGGGGGAGATAGAAAGGGACAGACAGACAGGAATGGAGAGAGGAGAAGCATCATTAGTATTTCGTTGTGCATTTTGACTCCTTAGTTGTTCATTGATTGCTTTCTCATATGTGCTTTGACTGTGAGTCTTCAGGAGATTGAGTATCCCCTTGTTTGAGTCAGTGACCTTGGGTCCAGTATGGTGAGCTTTGCTCAAACCAGATGAGTTTGCACTCAAGCTGGCCACCTTGGTGTCTCAAAACTGGGTCCTCGGCATCCCAGTCAAATGCTCTATCCATTGCGCCACTGCTTGGTAAGTCCCCACCATTTTGTTGTAAATGATCCAATGTCATCATTTCTTATGGCTGAGCAATCCCTCTACTGGGTATATACCCCCAAAACTCAGAAACATTGATATGTAAAGACACATGCAGCCCCATGTACATTGCAGCATAGTTCACAGTGGCTAAGACATGGAAACAATCAAAAAGCCCTTCAATAGAAGACTGGAAAAAGATGTGGCACATATACACTACAGAATGCTACTCAGCCACATGGATAATTTCTATAGATGCAAACAAAAAGAAGGAGAAAAATCACATGATAATTTCAATAGATGCAAAAAAAGCATTTGATAAAATCCAGCACCCATTCATGATCAAAACTCTCAGCAAAGTGGGAATGCAGGGAACATACCTCAACATGATAAAGGCTGTCTATGACAAACCCACAGCCAACATCATACTCAATGGGCAAAAATTAAAAGCAATACCCTTAAGATCAGGAACACGTCAGGGGTGCCGCCTTTCAACACTCTTATTTAACATACTTCTGGAAGTCCTAACCACAGGAATCAGACAAGAAAAAGAAACAAAAGGCATTCAAATTGGAAAAAGAATAAGTAAAAATATTATTATTTGCAGATGATATGATATGGTATATAGAAAACCCTAAGGTCTCAGTCAATAAACTACTGGACCTGAAAATGAATTCAGCAAGGTGGGAGGATATAAAATTAATACTCAGAAATTAGAGGCATTTTTATACACTAACAATGAACTGTCAGAAAGTGAAATTAAGAAAACAATCCCCTTCACCATTGCAACCAAAAAATGAAGTTACTAAGTATAATTTTTTTTTAAATTTTATTTTTTTAATGGGGCAACATCAATAAATCAGGATACATATATTCAAAGAAAACAAGTCCAGGTTATCTTGCCGTTCAATTATGTTGCATATCCATCAACCAAGTCAGATTGTCCTCTGTCACCTTCTATCTAGTTTTCTTTGTGCCCCTCCCCCTCCCCTTTCCCTCTCCCTTTCCCCCCTCCCCCCATAACCACCACACTCTTATCAATGTCTCTTATTTTCTTTTTATGTCCCACCTATTTATGGAATAATAAAGTTCCTGGTTTATTCTGATTTACGTATTTCACTTCGTATCATGTTATAAAGATCCCACCATTTTTCTGTAAATGATCTGATGTCATCTGAATAAATTAAACCAGGGAGATTAAAGACTTGTACTCAGAAAATTATAAAACATTGATAAAAGAAATCAGGAAAGATACAAACAATTGGAAGCATATACTGTGCTCAAGGTTAGGAAGTATAAACATCAATAAAATGTCTATATTACCCAAAGCATTTTATAAATTTAATGCAAAACCAATTAAAATACCAATGACTTACTTCAAAGATATAGAACACGTATTCCAAAAATTTATATGGAACCTAAAGAGAACACGTATAGCCTCAGCAATCTTGAAAAGGAAAAGTAAAGTGGGAGGTATCAGACTTCCGGATATCAATATATACTAAAAGGCCATTGTACTCAAAATAGCCTGGTACTTGCAAAAGAACAGGCATATAGATCAATGAAACAGAACTTAGAACCCAGAAATAAATCCACACTTTTATGGACAACTGATATTTGACAAAGGAGGTAAGAGCATACAGTGGAGTAAAGACAGCCTCTTCAATTAATGGTGTTGAGAAAATTGGACAGCTACCTGCAAAAAAATGAAACTAGAGCACCAACTTACACCATTCACAAAAATATACTCAAAATGGATAAAAGAGTTAAATGTAAGCTGTAAAACCATAAGCATCTTAGAATAAACATAGGCAGTAATCTCTCTGACATCTCTCGCAGCAATATATTTGCTGATTTATCTCCACAGGCAAGTGAAATAAAAGACAGGATAAACAAATGGGACTATATCATACTAAAAAGCTTTTGCACAGCTAAAGACAATAAGAACAGAGTAAAAATACAAACTACACAATGGGAGAATATATTTGACAATACGTCTGAAAAGGGGTTAATAACCAAAATTTTTAAAGAACTTGTAAAGCTCAATACCAAGAAGACAAACCATCCAATCAAAAAATGGAAAAAAGAAATGAATAGACACTTCTCCAAAGAGGACATACAGATGGTCAATACGCATATGAAAAAATGCTCAACATAACTAATCATTAGAGAAATGCAAATTAAAACCACAATAAGATATCATCTCACACCAGTCAGAATGGCGCTCATCAACAAAACAACACAGAATAAGTGCTGCTGAGGATGTGAAGAAAAGGGAACCCTCCTACACTGCTGGTGGGAATGCAGACTGATGCAGCCACTGTGGAAAACAGTATGGACATTCCTCAAAAAAATTAAAATCGAACTGTCTTTTGACCCAGCTATACCATTTTTAGGAACATACCCCAAGAACACCAAAGCACTGTTTGAAAAGAAAAATGCACCTCCATGTTTATGGCAGCATTGTTCACAATAGCAAATATCTGGAAACAGCCCATGTGTCTGTCAGTGGACCAGTGGATTAAAAAGCTTTTGTACATATATACTATGGAAAAATGCTCAGCCATAAGAAATGATGACATCAGATCATTTACAACAACATGGATGACCCTTGATAACATTATACTTAGCGAAATAAGTAAATAAAAAAAACTAAGAACTATATGATTCCATACATAGGTGGGACATAAAAATGTGACTCAGAGACATGGACATTAGGGTGGGGGTGCGGGAGAGGAAAGGGAGGGGGTTGGAGGAGGGCAGGCACACAAAGAGAAGCAGTTAGAAGGTGACAGAATTGAACTGGACTTTGGATGATGGGAATGCAGCAAAATCAAATGTCAAAATAACCCAGAGATATTTACTCTGATCATATGTACCCTGATTTATCAATGTCACCCCATTAAAATTAATTAGAAAAATCATAGCTAAAAATTTTCCTAAATTGATAGAGGAATAAGTCACACAATATCAGGAAGAATAGAGAATCCCATTAAAGAGGAACCCAAGTGCATACACCAAGACACATCATAATTAAAGTGTCAAAGTGAAAAGACAAAGAAAGTATACTAACTGGAACATAAAGCAGTTAATTACCTACAGAGGAGCCATCATAATGATGATATCTGATTACTCAACATAAACACTTGAGGGCAGAAGGGTTTAGCAAGAAATATTCAAATTGATGGGAAAAAAAAGAACCTAAAACAAAGACTTCTTTATCCAGCAAGGTTATCATTTAAAATCGAAGGAGAAAGAAAAAACTTCCAATAAAGAAAACTCAAGAAATTGAATACAACCAACCTAATACTGCAAGAAATATTAAGAAGCCAGCTATAAAAAGAAAAAAAGAAAAATTTAGAAAAAGAGGAATGTAGATTTAGAGGAAAAAATGGCAAAAAAGAAGTACATATCAATAATAACCTTAAATATAAATGAGATTAAATGTTCCAATCAAAAGACATAGGATAGCTGCATGGATAATAAATACAGGGTTTATACATATAAAAAACCCCACTTCAGAACAAAAGATACATATTACCTAAAAATGAAGGAATGGAAAAATGTATTTCATGGAAATGGAAATAAAAAAAGGAAGCTGGGATAGCAATACTTGTAACTGACAAAATAGATTTTAAAACAAAAGCTATAGTAGTGTATAAAGAAGCTCACTACATAAAGGTAAAGGGAGCCATCCAATAGGACCATTTTAAATACCTATGTGCCTAATATAGGAGCACCTAAATATATAAAGCAGATTTTGATGGACATAAAGGCCAAAATCAAGAGCAATACTGTAATAGCGGGAGATATTTTTTTCTCATAACCTACTAAACTTTTAATTTTTAATTTTTTTTAATTTTTAAATTAAATTTAAAGCAGTGACATTGATAAATCAGGGTACATATGTTGAGAGAAAACATCTCCAGATTATTTTTTTTTCTTTTTCTTTTTTTTTTTTTTCTGAAGCTGGAAACGGGGAGAGACAGTCAGACAGATTCCCGCATGCGCACAACCGGGATCCACCCGGCACGCCCATTAAGGACGAAGCTCTGCCCACCAGGGGGCGATACTCTGCCCCTCCGGGGCATCGCTCTGCCGTGACCAGAGCCACTCTAGCACCTGGGGAAGAGGCCAAGGAGCCATCCCCAGCACCCAGGCCATCTTTGCTCCAATGGAGCCTCGGCTACGGGAGGGGAAGAGAGAGACAGAGAGGACGGGGGGGTGGAGAAGCAAATGGGCACTTCTCCTATGTGCCCTGGCTGGGAATTGAACCCGGGTCCCCTGCATGCTAGGCCGACGCTCTACTGCTGAGCCAACCGGCCAGGGCCTACAGATTATTTTGACATTTGATTGTGCTGTATGCCCCTCCCCCAAAGTCAAATTGTCTTTTGTCACCTTCTATCTGGTTTTCTTTGTGTCCCTCCCTTCCCCCACCTCCTCTCTCCTTCCTCGCCCCTCCCCCCTCCCCCCACCTCTCCACCCCATTGCCACCACATTCTTGTCCATGTCTCTGAGTCTCATTTTTATGTCCCATCTAAAGAAGAAAAAAGAAGAGGAGAGAGAGAGAGGGAGAGAGAGAGAGAGAGTTAAGGGTTTTGGAATGCAACCCTCATAGAGAGAAAGGAAGAGAAGAGAAAAGATAATGAGAGATGTAACACTTATGGGTAGTGTAGTTCAAGGAGAGGAGAGAGTAAGACCGGCAGAGAGTTAATCGGCCAATTTGGAGGAGGAAAAAAAGTATCAAGAATAAAGATAAGAGAAACAGACGAAAAAATATAATAAAATGGGATAGGTTATAAAGTCTGCAGATTATTCTTGATTTTGAGAGGTTATCTTCTTGGTTTTTCTTTTCTCTCCCTCTTCCTGGTCGGTGACTCTGTACCCCGGGTTCTGCCCCTTTGGCACGCTCAGGTAGAGATTTGCAGTTGATAAGTCTCTATGGCAATGTCATGTATTGTGCTTTAGTCTTGTTGGCAGTCGAGGCTCATTAGCATTTATAGGTTCCGACAGTGAGAGAGTCCGTGTTCCTGGAGCCTTTCTCCTAGTCTTTCCTTCCTCAGTTAGTAGCCTGATAATCCAGCTATGGGGTTGCTGCTGCCTCTGCCTAGATAGTAAGAAGCTCAAAGATCAGGCAACTCCCCACTCTATTTCCACTCAGCACAGGGCTCTGGGTAAGGCTCAGTCAGTCAGAGCTGCTAGCATAATCAGGCGGGCTTTCCGCCCACTCAAAACCTCTAGCTCTGCCACTCTGTCCGGTAACACAGGCGGGTGCCGACTTCCGGGGCGCTTGTAGGAAACTCTCAGTATCTGCGTGCGCAGACCAAGATATCCGGCCAGCAGTCTCACTCTCTGAGTGAAACCCCCAACCGCATGGAAAAGTTACAGCATTGGAATTGGCACTCGCTCCGTCCCTGTGCGCGGCTTTTGCAAGTTGCTGGGGCGGCCCGAGATTCTGCTTTGGCCCACACAAAGGCCCCTTACTTTGGCCCTCTGTGCGATAACACGGGCGCGCACTGCCAAGGTACTCGGAGGAATCTCTCACTCACTATCTGCGTGCGCAGACCAGGATATGAGGCCGGCCGCGTTTCCCTTTGAGTGAAACCCCCACCAGCACGGAAAGTTTCCACCATTGGAATTAGTTCTCGCTCCCTCCCATGCACAGCTTTCCCAGGGCACTGGGGCTGCCCAGAGATTCTGCTTTCAGCCCACAGAAAGGCCTCTGACTATGCCTCTCTGTGGGGTAACACGTGCACCCACTCCCGGGGCTTAGGAAGAAATCTCTCGCCCACTCACTGCGCACCGACCAGGAGATCGGGTAAAATGGCTGCCCCGCTTGTCTTTCTTTGTTTGGGTTTGGCGCGAGTGTTAGCTTGTATTGCCCGGGTTGCCACAGGATCAGTTTTTCCTCGGCTTGGATCTCCGTGCCACATCCTTGTTCGGCCGTTTGTGCCGTGGCCTGGATCTATTCACCGCCTTTGCCCGTCTCAGTTTCTATATTCACAGTTACCAGTGAAAGCCGCCCTGTTTAGGTTAGTGAGGAAGACGGAGCATTTCTTACTCCCTAATTCCTTCGGGGTTTGGTTATATATTTAGCCAATTTTTCACTCGACCATAACTTCGGGTGTATTGCGAAGCATCTGGAGGCTCCAAGTATAGGTTTTTATGTTTCTGGTTGAAGATCTTGTTGAGTTTTGTGGGAGATTTATCAGTATCGCTTCTTACCCCGTCATTACTCTGACGTCATCTTCCTGGATTTTCTTTTTTAATCCATTCTGCTCCTCTGTGCCTTTTTATTGGTGAGTTTAATCTGCTTACATTTAGTGTAATTATTGACACTTGTGAGTTCCCTATTGCCATTTTATAGATTGCTTTCTGTTAGTTTTGTGTCTTGTATGATCCTTCTCTTTCGTTTTTCTACCTTTTGTTTTTATTTGGTTGTATTCCATACATCTTTCCTCTGTTGCTCTCTTTTTTATCTCATGTGCTTCTGTGGTGGTTTTTTCAATGGTGGCTACCTTTATGTAATGAAAAGGGTTCCTACCCTGTTCATTGTAGCACACTATTTTGTGAGTACTTTTGCACTCCATCGTCCTTTGCTACTGTTAATCTCCATCCTCTTCCCCCCTTTCTTTTTGTTGTTGTCACAGTATAATTTTGGTTTTATTGTGTTCTTTTTGGACCTTTTACTTGTGGTTTTGTTTTTTTTTTGTTTTTTTTTTTTTTGTTTTTTTTGTATCTGATTGGAGAACGCCCTTTAATAATTCCTGGAGTGGAGGTTTTTGATGATAAATTCCCTCATCTTTTCTGTATCTGTGAATGTTTTTATTTCTCCTTCATATTTAAAGGATAGCTTTGATGGGTATATTATTAGTGGCTGAAAATTCCTCTCTTTCAGGACTTTAAATATTGGGGTCCACTCTCTTCTAGCTTGTAGTTTCTGCTGAGAAATCTAGTGATAATCTAATGGGCCTTCCTTTAAATGTTGTATTCTTTTTTTCCTGGCTGCCTTGAGAATTTTTTCTTTGCTGTTGGTTTGTGCTATTTTATGATATGCCTTGGATTCGGTTTCTTGAGGTTAAGAAAACTTGGAGTTCTGTTTGCTTCTTGAATTTGCTTCTTTAATTCTTTCCACAGGCTTGGGAAGTTCTCATCTATTATTTGTTTGAGTATGTTCCCCATTCCATTTTCTCTCTCTTCTCCCTCTGATATACCTATTATTCTTATGTTATTCTTTTTGATGTAGTCAGATAATTCTTGTAGGGCTATCTCATTTTTTTAAATTTTTGATTCTCTTTCTTCTTCTTCTCTGTTGTGCCTCAAGTAGCTTGTCTTCTATTTCACTAATCCTCTCTTCTATCTGACCTGTTCTATTAGCTAAGCTTGTTACCTTGTTTTTCAGCTCATGAATTGAGTTTTTCATCTCTTTTTGATTTGTTTTTATACTTTCAGTTTCCTTGGAAATATATATTTGTGTTCATTGAGTTGTTTTCTGAGCTCCCTAAATTGCCTTTCTGTGTTTTCTTGTATATCTCAGAGGATTTTTAGGATTTCTATCTTAAATTCTCTTTCATTTAGCTCCAAGGTTTCCAATATATTAAATTTTTTCACTGTATATTTTTCCTCATTTTCTGTGTTACCTCTCTTTCTTTTGTATCCATGATATTCGATTTTCTCTTCCTTAATGGCATCTGAGGCTGGTTTTGTTGATAGTATTAATGAGATTTAATAAAGACTAAAAAGTTAAAAAAAGAAAAAATTTAAAAGAGTTGGTTTTTTTAAAAAAAATTAATAATGAAATTAAGAAAAATAAAATAAAAATTTAAAAAAAGGAAATTATTGCCCCCTTCCTTTTTTTTCTCTCCTCTCCTTTCCTCTCTTTCTTGAGAAAATATTGTGCTGAACTGTGAATTATATTGTACTAAATAGAACAAACAATGCCTGTAATGGCGGGCCTGAATTGGGGAGAAGAAATAAAGGGGCAAAAAAAACAAAAACAAAAAAAAAGGCGTATGGACTCACAAAAAGCAAATAAGAAAATAATCGTGTCATGAATAAAATGATTTGCTTTTAGGTGTTGGTTGACTAAGAGTTATGATGAGAGAAATAAGAGGGAAACAGGAAAATGGGGATACAAATTAAAATAATTATTATTGTATTTAGTGGAACAAGAACTAGATAAAACGGAGAACCAGGAATGGGAGCATTTCTACTGTGTTAATAAGGTGAAGCAAAAACCACCCAAAATGCCACAAACATAAATTTGAGTCCCAGATAAGATATTGTTCATTATTAAGGTTTGAATGAGAGGAGTCGTAAAGGAGAAAGGAAGAAACTAATATAGAGGGAGAAAAGAAAGAGAGAGAGAGAGGAAAAGGAGGGAACCACTAAAAGAAGAAAAAAAAAAGGGGGAGAGGGAGAGAGTTAAGGGATTTGGAGTGCAACCCTCATAGAGAGAAAGGAAGAGGAAAGAAAAGATAATGGGAGATGTAACACTTATGGGTAGTTTAGTTCAAGAAGAGGAAAGAGTAATACCGGCAGAGAGTTAAATGACCAAATTGGAGGAGGAATAAAAAATATCAAGAATGAAGATAAGAGAAACAAACAAACAAACAAATATAATAAAATGGGTTAGGCTATAAAATCTGCGTATTATTCTTGATATTGAGAGGTTATATTCTTCCTTTTTCCTTTCTCTCCCTCTTCCTGGTTGGTGACTCTGTACCTCGGGTTCTGCCCCTTTGGCACACTCAGGTAGAGGTTTGCAGTTGACAAGTCTCTATGGCGATGTAGTGTATTGTGCTTCAGTCTCATTGGCAGTCAAGGCTCATTAGCATTTATAGGCTCTGCCAGTGAGAGAGTCCATGTTCCTGGAGCCTTTCTAGTCTTTCCTTCTTCAATTAGTAGCCTGATAATCCAGCTATGGTTTTGCTGCTTCCTCTGCCTGGATAGTAAGAGGCTCAAAGAGCTGGCAACTCCCCACTATATTCAGACTCAGCACAGGTCTCTGGGTAAGGCTCAGTCAGTCAGAGCTGCTAGCATAATCAGGCTGGGCTTCCACCCACTCAAAGACCTCTGGCTCTGCCACTCTGTGGGATAACACGGGTGCGCACTGCCAAGGCACTTGTAGGAATCTCTCGCCCACTATCTGTGCGTGCAGATCAGGATATCAGATCAGCACTCTCACACTCTGAGCGAAACCTCCACCCGCACGGAAAAGTTCCAGCGTTGGAATTGGCTCTCACTCCGTCCCTGTGTGTGGCTTTCCCCGTGTGCTGGGGTGGCCCGGAGATTCCACTTTCAGCTCTCATAGAGGCCTCTGATGAGTCATCTTTTTTAGGTCACCTCCTGCATTCCTTAGCCCCTCACAGTGTGTCCCTCTCTCTCTCCTTTCCACTTGGGAGATAAGCTGGTCTTTTCAACACACCTCACTCCCTGTTCACCAGGCACGTGGCTGTGAGCAGAATTTTCTGCTTTTTCCTGGAGTGAGATCCCCTCTGGGCTCTCAGCCTCACCTTCCTTCTGTTCCTGTTAGCAAGAGAGATTCATGCAATCTCTACCAGGTTTGTTGTGGCTTCTTTGCTCCTTGGGTTTCGAAAGCTGTTCTTTCAGTCCAGAGTTGGTTTTTCATGCTGATTTTTCCTAAATTGATTTGTATTCCAGTTTGGTGGTGAGAACTGGGCATCTGTGCATCTGCCTACTCTGCTTCCATCTTCAGATCTCTCAGCAGGACATTTTAATACCCTGCTAAAATCAATGGATAGGTATTTCAGACAGAATATTAACAAAGAAACAGCAGCCCTATAAAATACACTACATTAATTGGATTTAATAAATATCTTCAGAACATTTCACCCCAAAGATGAAGAATAAACATTCTTTTCAAGGTCTCCTGTTACATTCTCTAAGATAGACCACATGTTAAAATATAAAACAAGTCTCAATAAATTTTTAAAAAAATTGAAATCATGTGACCTTCCAGTTTTCCCACATGCAAAGGAGTGAAACTTGTCTACAGTTTGTCCCCTTGTACTAAAATTAATTCAAAATGGATCAAAGACCTAAATATAAGACCTGAAACAATAAAGTACATAGAAGAAGACATAGGTACTAAATTCATGTACCTTGGTTTTAAAGAGCATTTTATGAATTTTACTCCAAATGTGAGAGAAGTGAAGGCAAAGATAAATGAATGGGACTACATCAGACTAAGAAGTTTTTGCTCAGCAAGAGAAACTGACAACAAAACAGACAGCCAATTAAATGGGAAATGATATTTTCAAACAACAGCTTAGATAATGTCCTAATATCCAAAATATACAAAGGACCCATAAAACTCAACAACAAACAAAGAAACCATTCAATAAAAAAAATGAGAAGAGGACATAAACAGACACTTATCTTAGGAAGAAATACAAATGGCCAACGGATATATAAAAGGATGTTCTTCTTCATTAGCTATTAGAGAAATGCAAATCAAAACTATGATGTACCACCTCATATATTTTAGATTAGCTATTATCAACAAGACAGGTAATAGCAAGTGTTAGAGAGGTTGTGGAGAAAAATGAACCCTCATCCACTGTTGGTGAGAATGTAAAGTAATACAACTATTATGAAAGAAAGTATTGTGTTTCCTCAAAAACCTAAAAATAGATCTACCCTATGACCTAGCAATCCCTCTACTGGGTATATACCCCCAAAACTCAAAAACACTGGTATGTAAAGACACATGTAGCCTCATGTACATTGCGCATTGTTTACATTGCCCAAGATATGAAAACAACCAAAAAGCCCTTCAATAGAAGACTGGATAAAATAGATTTGGCACATATACACTATAGAATACTACTCGGCCCTAAGAAATGATGACATTGGATCATTTACAACAACATGGATGGATATTGATAACATTATACAGAGTAAAATAAGTAAATGAGAAAAAACTAAGAACTGCATTATTCCATAATAGGTGGGATGTAAAAACAAGACTAAGAGACATGGACAAGACTCTGGTGGTTATGGGGGGGGGGTGGAGACGGAGGGAGATGGAGGAGGGGAAGGGCACAAAAAGAACCAGATAGAAGGTGATGGGAGACAATTTGACTTTGGGTGACGGGTATGTAACATAATTAAATGTCAAAATAACTTGGAAATGTTTTCTATGTAAATATGTACCCTAATTTATTAATGTCACCCTATTAAAATTAATCAAAAAAGATTGAAATTATATTAAGCTTCTTCTCTGATCAGAATGGCATGGAAATAGGATTCAATAGTGATAGAAAAACTGAATAATGTTCCATCACTTGTAGGCTAAATATTAGCATGCTATTAAGTAACAAATGGGTTAACAGCGAGATCAAGAAAGAAAGAAATTTCCTTGAAACAAAGAAAAATGAACATACAACAACTCAAAATTTATAGGATACAGAGAAAGCACTCCTGACAGGGAAGTTCATAGCATTACAGGCATACCTTAAGAAGGAAGAACTAGCTCAAATAAACAACTTAACCTTGCATCTAAAAGAAGCAGAAAATGAACAACAAATAAAACCTATGAGAAATAAAAGAAAGAAACTAATAATGATCAGAGCAGAAATACATGACATAGAGGCTAAAAACACAATACAAAAGATCGATGAAACCAGAGTTGGTTCTTGCAAAAGGTATAAAAGTTTCATGAACTTTTTTTTTGTATTTTTTTTCTGAAGCTGGAAACGGGGAGAGACAGTCAGACAGACTCCCGCATGTGCCTGACCGGGATCCACCCGGCACGCCCACCAGGGGCGATGCTCTGCCCACCAGAGGGCGATGCTCTGCCCCTCTGGGACGTTGCTTTGCCACAACCAGAGCCACTCTAGCGCCTGGGGCAGAGGCCAAGGAGCCATCCCCAGCACCCGGGCCATCTTTACTCCAATGGAGCCTTGGCTGCAGGAGGGGAAGAGAGAGACAGAGAGGAAGGAGGGGGGGGTGGAGAAGCAAATGGGCACTTCTCCTATGTGCCCTGGCCAGGAATTGAACCCTGGTCCCCCGCATGCCAGGCCGAGCTCTACCGCTGAGCCAACCGGCCAGGGCCAAGTTTCATGAACTTTTAACCAGACCGATCAAAAAAAAAAAAAAAGAGAGAGAGGGGACTCAAATAAATATAACTAGAAAGAAAAATTAAGAAGTAACAAATGACATCACAGAAATACAAAGGATTGTAAGAAAATATTACGAAGATCTATATGCCAAAAAATTGGACAACCTAAGTGAAACAGATAAATTCCTAGAAACATACAATATTCCAAAATTCAATGTGGAAAAATCAGAGTATCTAAACTGATGGATTAAAACAAATAAAATTGAAACAGTTATTAAAAAAAAAACTCCCAACAAACAAATATCCTGTACCAAATGGCTTCACGGGTGAATTTCCAAAAATTCAAAGAACTAACACTTATCCTTCTCAAGCTATATTGAGAAATTTCAGAGCAGAGAAGCCTCCCAATATCTTTTTATGAGACAAGCATTATCTTCTTTCAAAACCAGATAAAGACACTACAAAAAAACAACAACAACTATAGACCAATATCTCAAATGAATTTAGATGCCAAAATTTTCAAAAAAATACCAGCAAATCAATCCAACAATATATTAAAAAAGTTATGCATCATGATCAAGTAGGATTTATTCCAAGAAAGCAAGGCTAGTACAATATTTGCAAATCAATCTATGTGACTTATCACATAAACAAAAGAATGATTAAAAATTACATGATTATATCACTAGATGCAGAAAAAGCATTTGATAAAATCCAACACCGACTTGTGATCACAACTCTCAGCAAAGTAGAAATACAATGAACATACCTCAACATAATAAAGCCCATCTATGACAAACACACAGCCAACATCATAGTAAGTGGACAAAAAGTTAAAGCAATTTTTTAAAGAATAGAAACAATGCAGGGGTGCCCCCTTTCATCACTCTTATTCATCATAGTTCTGGAAGTCCTAGCCACAGTAATCAGAGAAGAAGGAAGTAAAAGGCATCCAAATTGTAAAAGAAGAAGTAAAACTATCATTATTTGCTGATGACATGCTACTGTACATAGAAAACCTTAAGTCTCAGTCATAAAACTACTAGGACTGATAAATGAATTGGACAAAGTGGCAGGCAGGATATAAAATTAATATTCAGATATTAGTGACAGTTTCCTAATCAATAATAAAATGTCTGAAAGAAAAATTAAGAAAATAATCCAATTCACTATTGCAATAACAAAAAAAAAAATAATAATAAAGTACCTAGGAGTAAAGTTAACCAAGGAGGTAAAAGACTTGTATTTGAAAAATTATAAAACATTGAAAAAAGAAATCAAGGAAGATACAAACAAGTAGAAGCATATACTGTATTTATGGATAGAAAGAATAAACATCATTAAAATGACTATATTACTCAAACCAATCTATAGATTTAATGCAATTCTTATTAAAATTCTAATGGCATACTTCAAAGATATAGAACAAATATTCCAAAAATTATATAGAACAGATAAACAACATAAATAGCCTCAGCAAACTTAAGAATATAGTGGGAGGTACCACACTACTTGATATAAAGTTATACCACACAGCTAGAGTAATCAAAATAGCTTGGTACTGGCATAAAAACAGGCTCATAGATCAATGGAACAGAACAGAGAACCCATAAACCCATGCCTTTAGGATCAACTGATATTTGACAAAGGAGGTCAGAGCATACTGTGGAGAAAAAACAGTCTCTTTAATTAATGATGTTTAAAAATTTGGACAGGTACATGCAAAAAAATAAACAAAGACTATTAACTTACACCATTCACAAAAATAATCTCAAAATGGATAAAAGACAAATGTGACTTGCAAAATCATAAACATCTTAGAAGAAAACGTAAGCAATAAACTCTTTGATATTTCTCATAGCAATATATTTGCTGATTTATCTCTATGGGCAACTGAAATAAAGGAGAAAATAAACAAATAGAATTTATCAAACTAAAAAGTTTTTGCACAGCAAAAGACACCATTAACAAAATGAAAAGGCAACCCTCACAATGGAAGAACATATTCGACAATAAGTATGATAAGAAGTTAATAGACAAAATTTATAAAGAACTTCTAAAACTCAACAACAAGAAGGTAAACAATCCAATTAAAAAATGAACAAAATACTGAATAGACAATTCTCCAAAGAGGACATACGGATGGCTAGTAGGCATATGAAAAATGTTCAATGTCACTAATCATCAGAGAAATGCAAATTAAAACCACAAAGAGATACTACTTTACACCTGTCAGAATGGTGCTCATTAACAAAACAACACACGATAAGTGCTGGTGAGAGTGTGGAGAAAAGGGAATTCTGCATTGCTGGTGGGAATGCAGAGTTGTGCAGCTACTATCAAAAACAGTATGGAGATTCTTCAAAAAATTAGAAATGAAACTGCCTTTTTACCCAGCTACTTTACTTTTAGGAATATATCCAAAGAAGACCAAATCACTGATTCAAAAGAAGACATGCATTCCCATGTTTATTGCAGCATTGATTACAATAGCCATGATCTGGAAACAGCCCAAGTGTCAGTGGACGAGTAAATTAAACAGCTATAGTGTGCATACAGAATGGAATACTATGCAGCCATGAAAAATAAGGATATATATATATATATATTTTACCTTTTGCAATGGCATGGATGGATCTGGAGATTATTATGCAAAGTGAAATAAGCCAGGCAGAGAAAGACTAATATCATGATTTCACTTATATGTGGAATCTAATGAACAAAGTGAACTGAAGAATGAAATAGAAGCAGGAGCATGGTCATAGGGAACAGAGGGACAGATATCAGAGGGAAGGGAGATGAGGAGATAAGATCAAAGAAAGTGAAGGGATTAGTAAAATTATATATACATAACACATAGGTACAGATAATATGACAGCAAATCAAAGAGTGAAGGTGGGAGGGAGTGAAGGTGGGAGGGAGTTAAAAGGAGGGGTGCAAAGTTGGTATAATGGGGGACACAGGAGTGTGGGTGAGGGAGTTATATTAAGTGGGACACTGGGATCCATGTTGATGCAATAAATTATAATTAATAAAATTTTGAAAAAAAGAAATTGTTGATGCACCTACTAAAACTTAGCCACTTATATGTTAATGACTTTTATCTCTCCTTAGAAAATTTCACCTTTAACCCAATCAAAAAGAAATTACACCTTTACTCAGGTTTCCCAGCACTTGTGCATTACATTTAAAATTATACATATAAATATATTTTATATGTGTTTATTAATTTAATATAAAACTACAAATCTATACTACTCTATAAATACTGTTTTACAAGGAAACACATGTTAATATCAGAATAAATGTAGAATTGATGCTGACTGATAACATTTGGCTAGCCATTGTTGATATAGTTTCTCCCAACTTTAATAGTGATTTCCCCTAATAGACATTAAATATATTATAAATCTACACTCAATATATATATGGTTTTCTCTTTTATCTACACTTAATCACTTGATTATCTAATCAAGTTTTACTACTAAATAATATCTATATACTGATAGTTTTAATACATACCTCTTACTTAAACTTCAGATTTGTATATATGATACAATAGGTATAATTTCACATATAATAGTCATCTCACATTTAACATGTCAAGAATCAAACTCTCTACTTACCCCAAACATGCTCTTCTCATAATCTTTCCCATATCACTTGAAGGGAAATTCATCCCTCCTAGTTACACTGACCAGAAAAACTGGAGTCATTTTTTCTTCCTAGCTTTCACTCATATCACATATCCACTTCAGTAGCAAATCTTGCTGATATTTCCTTCAAAGTATCACTATCATTTCTCACCTTGAGTACTGCAGTAACATTCTAACTTGTCTGCCTAATTGTACTCCTGGTTTCTTTTTCTCTTTCAACACAGTAACCAGAATAATACTTTAAAAACATAAGTATGATCATAGTAATTACACAAGAAATATTATTAATCAGAAGTAAAATAATAGTAGTAACTATGTACAAAGATCTTTTTTTTTTTTTTTTTTTTTTTTTTTTTTTTTTTTTTTTTTTTTTAAATAAATTTTTATTAATGGTAATGGGATGACATTAATAAATCAGGGTACATATATTCAAAGAAAACATGTCCAGTTTATCTTGTCATTAAACTATGTTGCATACCCCTCGCCCAAAGTCAGATTGTCCTTCGCCACCCTCCATCTAGTTCTCTGTGCCCCTCCCACTCCCCCCAACCCTCCCCCTGTCCCCCCTCCCCCCACCCCTGGTAACCACCACACTCTTGTCCATGTCTCTTAGTCTCATTTTTATGTTCCACCAATGTATGGAATCATGTAGTTCTTGTTTTTTTCTGATTTACTTATTTCACACCTTATAATGTTATCAAGATCCCACCATTTTGCTGTAAATGATCTGATGTCATCGTTTCTTATGGCTGAGTAGTATTCCATAGTGTATATGTGCCACATCTTCTTTATCCAGTCTTCTATTGAAGGGCTTTTTGGTTGTTTCCATGTCTTGGCCACTGTGAACAGTGCTGCAATGAACATGGGGCTACATGTGTCTTCATGTATCAATGTTTCTGAGGTTTTGGGGTATATACCCAGTAGAGGGATTGCTGGGTCATAAGGTAGTTCTATTTGCAGTTTTTTGAGGAACCACCATACTTTCCTCCATAATGGTTGTACTACTTTACAGTCCCACCAACAGTGAATGAGGGTTCCTTTTTCTCCACAGCCTCTCCAACATTTGCTACTACCCGTCTTGTTGATCATAGCTAATCTAACAGGGGTGAGGTGGTATCTCATTGTAGTTTTGATTTGCATTTCCCTAATAACTAATGAAGCTGAGCATTTTTTCATATATCTGTTGGCCATTTGTATCTCTTCCTGGGAGAAGTGTCTATTCATGTCTTCTTCCCATTTTTTTATTGGATTGTTTGTTTGTTTGTTGTTGAGTTTTATGAGTTCTTTGTAAATTTTGGAAATTAGGCCCTTATCTGAGCTGTTGTTTGAAAATATCATTTCCCATTTAGTTGGCTGTCTGTTTATTTTGATATCAGTTTCTCTTGCTGAGCAAAAACTTTTTATTCTGATGTAGTCCCATTCATTTATCTTTGCCTTCACTTCTCTTGCCATTGGAGTCAAGTTCATAAAATGTTCTTTAAAACCCAGGTCCATGAGTTTAGTACCTATGTCTTCTTCTATGTACTTTATTGTTTCAGGTCTTATATTTAGGTCTTTGATCCATTTTGAATTAATTTTAGTACACGGGGACAGGCTGTAGTCGAGTTTCATTCTTTTGCATGTGGCTTTCCAGTTTTCCCAACACCATTTGTTGAAGAGGCTTTCTTTTCTCCATTGTGTGTTGTTGGCCCCTTTATCAAAGATTATTTGACCATATATATGTGGTTTTATTTCTGGGCTTTCTATTCTGTTCCATTGGTCTGAGTGTCTATTTTTCTGCCAATACCATGCTGTTTTGATTATTGTGGCCCTATAATATAGTTTAAAGTCAGGTATTGTAATGCCCCCAGCTTCATTCTTTTTCCTTAGGATTGTTTTGGCTATTCGGGGTTTTTTATAGTTCCATATAAATCTGATGATTTTTTGTTCCATTTCTTTAAAAAATCTCATAGGGATTTTGATGGGAATTGCATTAAATTTGTATATTGCTTTGGGTAATATGGCCATTTTGATTATATTTATTCTTCCTATCCAAGAACAAGGAATATTTTTCCATCTCATTGTATCTTTTTCGATTTCCCTTAACAATGCTTTGTAATTTTCATTATATAGGTCCTTTACATTTTTTGTTATGTTTATTCCTAGGTATTTTATTTTTTTTGTTGCAATCGTGAAGGGGATTATTTTTTTGAGTTCGTTTTCTAATATTTCATTGTTGGCATAGAGAAAGGCTATGGACTTCTGTATGTTAATTTTGTATCCTGCGACCTTACTGTATTGGTTTATTGTTTCTAATAATCTTTTTGTGGAGTCCTTCGGGTTTTCGATGTATAGGATCATATCATCAGCAAAAAGTGATACCTTTACTTCTTCTTTTCCAATATGGATGCCTTTTATTTCTTTGTCTTGTCTGATTGCTCTGGCCAGAACTTCTAGCACCACGTTAAATAAGAGTGGAGAGAGTGGACAACCCTGTCTTGTTCCTGATTTAAGGTAGAAAGTCCTCAGTTTTTTGCCGTTTAAAATGATGTTGGCTGATGGTTTATCATATATGGCCTTTATCATGTTGAGATATTTTCCTTCTATACCCATTTTGTTGAGAGTCTTAAACATAAAATTGTGTTGTATTTTATCAAAAGCCTTTTCTGCATCTATTGATAAGATCATGTGGTTTTTGTTCTTTGTTTTGTTGATATGGTGTATTACGTTAACCGTTTTGCGTATGTTGAACCATCCTTGAGATTCTGGGATGAATCCCACTTGATCATGATGTATTATTTTTTTAATATGTTGTTGTATTCGGTTTGCCAGTATTTTGTTTAGAATTTTAGCATCTGTATTCATTAGAGATATTGGTCTGTAGTTTTCTTTCTTTGTGCCATCCTTGCCAGGTTTTGGTATGAGGGTTATGTTGGCCTCATAAAATGTGTTTGGAAGTATTGCTTCTTCTTCAATTTTTTGGAAGACTTTGAGTAGAATAGGAACCAAGTCTTCTTTGAATGTTTGATAGAATTCACTAGTATAACCGTCTGGGCCTGGACTTTTATTTTTGGGAAGGTTTTTAATAGTTTTTTCTATTTCCTCCCTGCTGATTGGTCTGTTTAGGCTTTCTGCTTCTTCATGACTCAGTCTAGGAAGGTTGTATTGTTCTAGGAATTTATCCATTTCTTCTAGATTGTTGTATTTGGTGGCATATAATTTTTCATAGTATTCTACAATAATTCTTTGTATATCTATGATGTCTGTGGTGATCTCTCCTCTTTCATTTTGGATTTTATTTATTTGAGTCCTGTGCCTTTTTTCTTTGGTGAGTCTTGCTAAGGGTTTGTCAATTTTGTTGATCTTTTCAAAGAACCAGCTCCTTGTTTTATTGATTTTTTCTATAGTTTTTCTGTTCTCTATTTCATTTATTTCTGCTCTGATTTTTATTATCTCCTTTCTTCGGCTGGTTTTGGGTTGTCTTTGTTCTTCTTTTTCTAGTTCCTTAAGGTGTGAAGTTAAGTGGTTTATTTCGGCTCTCTCTTGTTTGTTCATATAGGCCTGAAGTGATATGAACTTTCCTCTTATTACTGCTTTTGCTGCATCCCAGAGATTCTGATATGTCGTATTTTCATTTTCATTTGTCTGTATGTATCTTTTGATCTCTGCGCTTATTTCTTCTTTGACCCATTCATTTTTTAGAAGTATGTTGTTTAGTTTCCACATTTTTGTGGGTTTTTCCCCCTCTTTTTTACAGTTGAATTCTAGTTTCAAGGCTTTATGATCAGAAAATATGCTTGGTACAATTTCAATTTTTCTAAATTTGCTGATATTGTCTTTGTGGCCCAACATATGGTCAATTCTTGAGAATGTTCCATGTACACTAGAGAAAAATGTATACTCTGTCGCTTTGGGATGAAGTGTCCTGTAGATGTCTATCATATCCAGGTGTTCTAGTATTTCGTTCAAGGCCACTATATCTTTATTGATTCTCTGTTTGGATGACCGATCTAGAGCCGTCAGCGGAGTATTGAGGTCTCCAAGTATGATTGTATTTTTGTTAGTTTTTGTTTTAAGGTCAATAAGTAGCTGTCTTATATATTTTGGTGCTCCTTGGTTTGGTGCATATATATTAAGGATTGTTATGTCTTCTTGATTCAGTGTCCCTTTAATCATTATGAAGTGACCATTTTTGTCTTTGAGTACTTTTTCTGTCTTGTAGTCAGCATTATCAGATATGAGTATTGCTACACCTGCTTTTTTTTGGGTGTTGTTTGCTTGGAGTATTGTTTTCCAGCCTTTTACTTTGAATTTGTATTTATCCTTGTTGCTTAGATGTGTTTCTTGTAGGCAGCATATAGTTGGATTTTCTTTTTTAATCCATTCTGCTACTCTGTGTCTTTTTATTGGTAAGTTTAATCCATTTACATTTAGTGTAATTATTGACACTTGTGGGTTCCCTACTGCCATTTTATAAATTGCTTTCTGTTAGTTTTGTATCTAGTTTGATTCTTCTCTTTTGTTTTTCTATCATTTGTTTCTGTTTGTTTGTGTTCCATACTTCTTTCCTCTGTTGCTACCTTTTTTAAGTCATGTGTTTTTGTGGTGGTTTTTTCTAGGGTGGTTACCATTAAGTAATGAAAAGGGTACCTACCATATTCATTGTAGTACCCTATCTTATAAGTATTTCTGCACTTCATCGTCCTTTGCTACTGTTAATCTCCATTCTCTCCCCCCTTTTTTTTCCTTTGTTGTCACAGTTTAAGTTTGGTTTTATTGTGTTCTTGGTGGAGCTGTTACTTGTGGTGTTGTTTTCTTTTGTTCTTTGAATCTGGTTGGAAAACCCCCTTTAGTATTTCCTGGAGTGGGGGCTTTCTTGTGATAAATTCTCTCATCTTTTCTGTATTTGTGAATGTTTTTATATCTCCTTCATACTTGAAGGATAGCTTTGATGGGTATAGTATTCTTGGCTGAAAGTTCCTCTCTTTCAGGGCTTTAAATATTGGGGTCCACTCTCTTCTAGCTTGTAGAGTTTCTGCTGAGAAATCTGATGATAATCTAATAGGCCTTCCTTTATATGTTGTACTCTTCTTTTCCCTGGCTGCCTTGAGAATTTTTTCTTTGTCATTGGTTTGTGTCGTCTTTATTATGATGTGCCTTGGAGTGGGTTTGTTGGGGTTAAGAAAACTCGGTGTTCTGTTTGCTTCTTGAATTTGAGGCTTTAGTTCTTTCCACAGGCTTGGGAAGTTCTCGTCTATTATTTGTTTGAGTATATTCTCCATTCCATTTTCTTTCTCTTCTCCCTCTGATATACCTATTATTCTTATGTTATTCTTTCTGATGGAGTCAGCTAATTCCTGTAGGGCTTTCTCGTTTTTTATTATTTTTGAGTCTCTTTCTTCTTCTCTCTGTTGTGCCTCAAGTTGTTTGTCTTCTATTTCACTAATCCTATCTTCAATCTGGGTTGTTCTGCTAGCTAAGCTTGTTACCTCGTTTTTCAGCTCGTGAATTGAGTTTTTCATTTCTGTTTGATTTGTTTTTATAGTTTCAATTTCCTTGGTAATATATTCTTTGTGTTCATTGAGTTGTTTTCTGATCTCCCTATATTGCCTTTCCGTGTTTTCTTGTATATCTCTGAGTATTTTTAAGATTTCTATTTTAAATTCTCTGTCATTTAGCTCCAAGGCTTCCAATATGTTAAGTCTTTTCTCCATAGATTTTTCCACATCTATTTGTGTTACCTCTCTTTCTTTTGTATCCATAATATTTGATTTCCTCTTTCTTATTGGCATCTGAGGGTGGTCTTGTTGATAGCACTAATTAGAATTAATAAAGAGTAAAAAGTAAAAAACAAAAAAACAAAAAAACAAAAAAACAAAAAAAACAAAAACAAAAAAAAAAAACCAAAAAACAAAGGGTAAGACACCCCACAAAAAAAAAGCAGTAATAATTTATTATTTCCCCCTTTTTTTTTCTTTGTTCTCCTTCCCTCCTCTCCCCTCCTCAGGGAAATATCGTGCCTATAATGGAGGGCCTGGTTTGCGGTGTAGAGTTCAAGGGGGCAAAAAATAAAAAAAAATAAATAAAAAAAAAATAAAAAAAAAAAAAAAAGAAGAATATCTTAGACAAGCATAAGTTGATCTGCCTGCGGGTGATGGTCAACCAAGAGATATAATGAGAGGGACAAGAGGGAACCAGAAAAAAGGACAAAAAAAGGAATAATCAAGAAGAAAAAATAAAAATAATAAGTAAAAATACGTTGTATTAAGTGGAGCAAAGACCAAATACAATGGAGACCTTGGGTTGGGAGGACCCAAAATGCCACAAAAACAAACCAACCAGAAAAAAACAAAAACAAAACCGAAAAAGAAAAACAAAGCCAAAAAAAACCTTGAGTCCCAAATTAACTAATTTGTTCGTGATTGAGGATTAAATGGGAGGAAAGTAAAACGAGAAAAGAAAAAACGAATAGAAAGGAAAAAATAAGAAAAAGAGAAAAACGAAGGAAGAAATAAAAAAGGAAGAGAAAAAAACAAAATAAGGCAAAAAAAACAAAAGAGGCGAGAGTGAGAATTAAGTGTCCTGGAGTATAACCCCAAAGGAGGGTGAGGATGAAGAAGAGAAATAAAATGTAACACTTATGGGTAGTGTAGTTCAAGAAAAGGGAAGCATAAGATGGGCAGAGAATAGAAGGACTGAGGTGGAGGAAACAAAGGCAATAAGATAGAAGGAGCAAACAACAACAACAACAACAACAAAAAAAAAAAAAAAAAAAAAAAAAAACAAACAGTGGAACAAGCTGCAAAGTCTGTGGATTTTTCCTGATTTTGAGATGTCAACCTCTTCCTCCTTCTCCTCTCTCCCTCTTCCCGGTCGGCGACTCTGCAGCCCAGGCCCTGCCCCTGCGCCACACCCAGGCAGGGACTTGCAATTGATGGGGTTCTACGGCAATGTCACACAATTGGCTTTAGTCTTGCTGGTAGTCAAGGCCTGCCGGCGTCTGCAGGGTCTACCGACGAGAGAGTTCGCCTTCGTGGATTCTCTCTCCCAGTCCCCCCTTCCCGAACCAGCAGCCTGGCGATCCAGCCACAAGGCTGCCACTGCTTCTGTCTGGGGAGTAAGAGGCTCAAAGAGCTGGGAAATCCCCACTCTATCCCCACTCAGTGCAAGGCTCTGGGAAGGGCTCTGACAGTCAGGGCCTCCAGTGTAATCAGGCGGGGGTGGGAGTCAATTGTTGTCAAGGTGATTGTTCAGCGCCTAGCATTCCGTTGGACCTCTCAACCCAGGCTTTCCACACTTTGTAGCCTGTTTTGGCCGGTAAGAAGAGGCACTAGCCTCTGCTTGCGACTAGTGTGCTATAGATCTTATTATCTGCCAAGTCCTTCTTGTTAGCGTTTATCCCTGAATATGGAGGCTCTATCAATCAGAAGTTGCCCCCGCCCCTTTAGCGAGAGGCACCAAAAAATATCAAGCCTCTTGTCTTGGGTCGGTGAACTGAGAGAGATCTTATCAATTAGAACCGAGGGTGCGCAGATTTCACTGGTTAAGTTAATTTTAGTAATTGGGTCGCAGCTGTGCTCCTGAAGGTATTTCAGGCTGCCTGCGCGCGCCCCTCCCCCAACGCTTGATTGTTAGCTTGAATGGCTGGGTGAGGTGCCCCGCCCGCGGAGAGAATCTCCCAAGTAGGGAATACCGCCCTGGGGCCTCTCCCGCTCCCCGTGCGCGGGCCGCTGGGAACGTTAGCGGTGCTCGGTCTCCAATGCTCGGTCTGCAACCAGACCGGGAGCGCGCCAGCAGCTGCTCGCCGCTCGTTCTGCAACCGACCCGGGCTGGCGGCGGCGGCGGCGGCGGCGGCGGCGGCTTCCGAGTGCGGGATGACTTACCCCAGGCGCACTTTCTCGCGGCTTGAGTGAACGTCCCTGGGGTAGCTTCCTCCACACCCTCGTCTTTCAGATTCGAGTGATAACAGTCCTATTGCTTTCAGTTTGCTCCGAAGATAAATTTTCCTGTTTCTAGTTGATAAATTTGTTGTGATTTTGGGGAGATCTGTCGGACGCGCTGCTCACGGCGCCATTTCCGTGACGTCACCTGTACAAAGATCTTTTAGAAGATGTATATAACTCTTTGGAATAGCAAAAACTTAAAAATAATCTAAATAGGTTAATGGTTAAAAAATTCTGACTATTTTTTAACATAAAATACAAATTCAAAAGGTAATTTAAAAAGATCTACATATATTTACATGAGAAGTTTACCAAGACACGATTTGAGGAAAAATAAAAGCAAACTGTAAAACTATATGCATATGTGATTAAACTATTTATATTTAGAAAAGTATATATTTGACTGAGAACATATAAATGTATGTGAGTGCACAGGAAAAAATGTTTCAAAAATGCATACCAAATGTTAATACTACTAATCTCTGGTCAGGGGTGAAGATTAGGTGGATAAGGACAAGGAAGAATTGAAAAAGACCTTGCCTGTTTCTAATGTGTGTATATATAAAGATAAAATGTATGAAAAAATAAAACCCTGGATGTCACTATAGAAAAATAAATATAAGAAGATACAATTTTATAAATTTTAAGGCATGACCACATAAACTATTTAAAATGAAGCATAAAGATTTTTAAAAAAACAAATAAAATGAACAGAATCTCAGTAACCTACACAACAAAATCATTTTTAGCATATGTATAATTATAGCACTCAAAAAACAGGGTGCAGAAAGATTATTCAAATAAATAATGACTTTAGATGTTTCAAATTTGAAGAAAAAAAAAATCCACCAGTGCAAAAGCTCATTTAACCCAAACAAGATAAAGACAAAAAAATTCATATTAAATACATCATAATTAAATTCCTGAAAAACAATGATAATAAAATAATTATGTGCAGGCAGGTAAAAACACATTAGTTACAGAGGAACAAAGAGAAGAATACAATGAAACTTCTCATAATAGAATATCCTTCCCAACTATTACAGAATATATATCCTTTTCAAGCACACCAAGAATATACATTTCAACAAACCATATTATAGATCCTAAAATGCTGTTCAATAAATGTAAAATTTTTCAATTCATACAAAGTATTTCCTTTTTTTTTTCTTAATAATTTTATTTTTTTAATGGGGTGACATCAATAAATCAGGATACATATATTCAAAGATAACAAGTCCAGGTTATCTTGTCATTCAATTATGTTGCATACCCATCACCCAAAGTCAAATTGTCCTCTGTCACCTTCTATCTTGTTTTCTTTGTACCCCTCCCCCTCTCCCTTTCCCTCTCCCATTCCCCCCTCCCCCCGTAACCACCACACTCTTATCAAAGTCTCTTAGTTGCATTTTATGTCCCACCTACGTATGGAATAATGCAGTTCCTGTTTTTTTCTGATTTACTTATTTCGCTTCGTATCATGTTATCAAGATCCCACCATTTTGCTGTAAATGTTCCGATGTCATCATTTCTTATGGCTAAGTAGTATTCCATAGTGTATATGTGCCACATCTTCTTTATCCAGTCATCTATTGACGGAAATTTTGGTTGTTTCCATGTCCTGGCCTCTGTGAACAATGCTGCAATAAACATGGGGCTGCATGTGTCTTTACGTATCAATGTTTCTGAGTTTTGGGGGTATATACCCAGTAGAGGGATTGCTGGGTCATAAGGTAGTTCTATTTTCAGTTTTTTGAGGAACCACCATACTTTCTTCCATAATGGTTGTACTACTTTACATTCCCACCAACAGTGTATGAGGGTTCCTTTTTCTCCACAGCCTTGCCAATATTTGCAATTACCTGCCTTGTTAATAATAGCTAATCGAACAGGTGTGAGGTGGTATCTCATTGCCGTTTTGATTTGCATTTCTCTAAGAGCTAAAGAAGATGAGCATCTTTTCATATATCTGTTGGCCATTTGTATTTCTTCCTGGGAGAAGTGTCTGTTCATATCCTCTTCCCATTTTTTTATTGGGTTGTTTGTTTGTTTGTTGTTGAGTTTTATGAGTTCTTTGTATATTTTGGATATTAGGCCCTTATCTGAGCTGTTGTTTGAAAATATCATTTCCCATTTAGTTGGCTCTCTGTTTATTTTGTTATCAGTTTCTCTTGCTGAGCAAAAACTTCTTAGTCTGATGTAGTCCCATTCATTAATTTTTGCCTTCACTTCTCTTGCCTGTGGAGTCAAATTCATAAAATGCTCTTTAAAACCCAGGTCCATGAGTTGAGTACCTATGTCTTCTTCTATGTACTTAATTGTTTCAGGTCTTATGTTTAGATCTTTGATCCATTTTGAGTTAATTTTTGTACAGGGGGAGAGACTGTAGTCCAGTTTCATTCTTTTGCATGTGGCTTTCCAGTTTTCCCAGCACCATTTATTGAAGAGGCTTTCTTTTCTCCATTGTGTATTGTTGGCCCCTTTATAAAAAATTATTTGACTATATATATGTGGTTTTATTTCTGGACTTTGTATTCTGTTCCATTGGTCTGAGTGTATATTTTTCTGCCAATACCATGCTGTTTTGATTGTCTTGACCCTATAATAGAGTTTGAAGTCAGGTATTGTAATGCCCCCAGCTTCATTCTTTTTCTTTAGGATTGCTTTGGCTATTCGGGGTTTTTTATAGTTCCATATAAATCTGATGATTTTTTGCTCTATTTCTTTAAAAAATGTCATTGGAAGTTTGATAGGAATTGCATTAAATTTGTATATTGCTTTGGGTAATATAGCCATCTTGATTATATTTATTCTTCCTAGCCAAGAACAAGGTATATTCTTCCATCTCATTATATCTTTTTCGATTTCCCTTAGCAATGGTTTATAGTTTTCATTATATAAGTCCTTTACGTTCTTAGTTATGTTTATTCCTAAGTATTTTATTTTTTTTGTTGCAATCGTGAAGGGGATTATACTGTTGAGTTCCTTCTCAATTGTTTCATTGTTGGCATATAGAAAGGCTATTGACTTCTGTATGTTAATTTTGTATCCTGCGACCTTACTATATTGGATTATTGTTTCTAGTAGTCTTTTTGTGGATTCTTTGGGGTTTTCGATGTATAGGATCATATCATCTGCAAAAAGTGATACCTTTACTTCTTCTTTTCCGATATGGATGCCTTTTATTTCTTTGTCTTGTCTGATTGCTCTGGCTAGAAACTCTAGTACCACATTAAATAAGAGTGCCGAGAGTGGAAAACCCTGTCTTGTTCCTGATTTAAGGGGGAAAGCCTTCAGTTTAGTGCCATTTAATATGATGTTAGCTGATGGTTTATCATATATGGCCTTTATTATGTTGAGATATTTTCCTCCTATAACCATTTTCTTTATTTTCTTAAACATAAAGTTGTGTTGTATTTTATCGAATGCCTTCTCTGCATCTATTGATAAGATCATGTGGTTTTTGTTCATTGTTTTGTTGATATGGTGTATTACGTTAACCGTTTTACGTATGTTGAACCATCCTTGAGATTCTGGGATGAATCCCACTTGATCATGATGTATTATTTTTTTAATATGTTGTTGTATTCGATTTGCTAGTATTTTGTTTAGTATTTTAGCATCTGTATTCATTAGAGATATTGGTCTGTACTTTACTTTTTTTGTGCCATCCTTGCCTGGTTTTGGTATGAGGGTTATGTTGGCCTCATAAAATGTGTTTGGAAGTATTGCTTCTTCTTCAATTTTTTGGAAGACTTTGAGTAGAATCGGAACCAAGTCTTCTTTGAAAGTTTGATAAAATTAGCTGGTATAGCCGTCAGGGCCTGGAATTTAATTTTTGGGGAGGTTTTTAATCGTTTTTTCCATTTCTTCTCTACTGATAGGTCTGTTTAGGCTTTCTGCTTCTTCTTGACTCAGTCTAGGAAGGTTGTATTGTTCTAGGAATTTCTCCATTTCTTCTAGGTTGTTGAATTTAGTGGCATAAAGTTTTTCATAGTATTCTACAATAATTCTTTGTATATCTACGGTGTCCGTGGTGATTTCTTCTCTTTCATTTTGGATTTTGTTTATATAAGTTCTTTCTCTTTTTTCCTTGGTAAGTTTTGCCAAGGGTATGTCAATTTTGTTGATCTTTTCAAAGAACCAGCTCCTTGTTCTATTAATTTTTTCTATAGTTTTTCTGTTCTCTAATTCATTTATTTCTGCTCTGATTTTTATTATCTCCTATCTTCGGCTGGTTTTAGTTTGTCTTTGTTCTTCTTTTTCTAGAACCTTAAGGTGGGAAGTTAAGTGGTTCACTTGGGCTCTCTCTTGTTTGTTCATATATGCCTGAAGTGATATGAACTTCCCTCTTATCACTGCTTTTGCTGCATCCCATAGATTCTGATATGTCCTATTGTCATTTTCATTAGTCTGTATATATCTTTTGATCTCTGCACTTATTTCTTCTTTGACCCATTCATTTTTTAAAAGTATGTTGTTTAGTTTCCACATTTTTGTGGGATTTTTTTCCTCTTTTTTGCAGTAGAATTCTAGTTTCAAGGCTTTATGATCAGAAAATATGCTTGGTACAACTTCACTTTTTCTGAATTTGCTGATGTTGTTTTTGTGGCCCAACATATGGTCAATTCTTGAGAATGATCCATGTACACTGGAGAAAAATGTATACTCAGTCACTTTGGGATGAAATGTCCTGTAGATGTCTATCATATCCAGGTACTGTAGTGTTTTGTTTAAGGCCACTATGTCTTTGTTGATTCTCTGTTTGGATGACCGATCTAGAGCTGTCAGCGGTGTATTGAGGTCTCCAAGTATGATTGTATTTTTGTCAGTTTTTGTTTTAAGATCAATAAGTAGCTGTCTCATATATTTTGGTGCTCCTTGGTTTGGTGCATATATATTAAGAATTTTTATGTCTTCTTGATTCACTGTCCCCTTAGCCATTATGAAATGGCCATTTTTGTCTCTGAGTACTTTTGCTGTCTGGTAGTCAGCATTATCCGATATGAGTATTGCTCCACCTGCTTTTTTTTGGATGTTATTTTCTTGAAGTATTGCTTTCCAGCCTTTCACTTTGAATTTGTTTTTATCCTTGTTACTTAGATGAGTTTCCTGTAGGCAGCATACAGTTGGATTTTCTTTTTTAATCCATTCTGCTACTCTGTGCCTTTTTATTGGTGAGTTTAATCCATTTACATTTAGTGTAATTATTGATACTTTTGAGTTCACTATTGCCTTTTTATAGATTGCTTTCTGTTAGTTTTGATTCTTGTTTGATCCTTCTCTTTCGTTTTTTTATCTTTTGTTTTTATTTGGTTGTATTCCATACATCTTTCCTCAGTTGCTATCTTTTTTATCTCATGTGCTTCTGTGGTGGTTTTTTCAATGGTGGTTACCTTTGAGTAATGAAAAGGGTCCCTACCCTGTTCATTGTAGTGAACTATTTTGTGAGTACTTTTGCACTCCATCGTTCTTTGGTACTGTTAATCTCCATCCTCTCCCCCCCTTTCTTTTTGTTGTTGTCAAAGTTTAAATTTGATTTTATTTTGTTCTTCTTGGAGCTTTTACTTGTGGCTCTGTTTTTTTTTTGTTCTTTGTATCTGATTGGAGAACCCCCTTTAGTAATTCCTGGAGTGGGGGTTTTCTGATGATAAATTCCCTCATCTTTTCTGTATCTGTGAATGTTTTTATTTCTCCTTCATATTTGAAGGATAGCTTTGATGGGTATAGTATTCATGGCTGAAAGTTCCTCTGTTTTAGGACTTTAAATATTGGGGTCAACTCTCTTCTATCTTGTAGATTTTCTGTTGAGAAATCTGATGATAATCTAATGGGCCTTCCTTTATATGTTGTATTCTTCTTTTCCCTGGCTGCCTTGAGAATTTTTTCTTTGCTGTTGGTTTGTGTCAATTTCATTATGATATGCCTTGGAGTAGGTTTGTTGGGGTGAAGAAAACTCGGAGTTCTGTTTGCTTCTTGAACTTGAGGCTTTAGTTCTTTCCACAGCCTTGGGAAGTTCTCATCTATTATTTGTTTGAGTATGTTCTCCATTCCATTTTCTCTCTCTTCTCCCTCTGATATACCTATTATTCTTATGTTATTCATTTTGATGGAATCTGATAATTCTTGTAGGGCTACCTCATTTTTCTTAATTTTTGAGTCTCTTTGTTCTTCTCTCTGTTGTGCCTCAAGTTGCTTGTCTTCTATTTCACTAATCCTCTCTTCTATCTGACCTGTTCTATTAGCTAAGCTTGTTACTTTGTTTTTCAGCTCGTGAAATGAGTTTTTCATCTTTGTTTGATTTGTTTTTATAGTTTCAATTTCCTTGGACATATATTCTTTGTGTTCATTGAGTTGTTTTTTGACTCCCTGAATTGCCTTTCTGTGTTTTCTTGTATATCTCGGAGGATTTATAGGATTTCTATCTTGAATTCTCTGTCATTTAGCTCCAAGGTTTCCAATATTTTCAATTTTTTCTCCATACATTTTTTCTCATGTAGCTGTGTTACCTGTCTTTCTTTTGTATCAATGATATTCGATTTTCTCTTCCTTAATGGCATCTGAGGGTGGTTTTGTTGATAGTGTTAATGAGATTTAATAAAGAATATAAAGTTAAAAACAGAAAAAAATAAAAAATCGAAAAGAGTTGTTTTTTTTTTAAAAAAATTAATAATGAAATAAGAAAAATAAAATAAAATAAAAATTTTAAAAAAGGAAATTATTCCTCCCTCCTTTTTTCTTCTCCTCTCCTCTCCCCTCTTTCTTGTGAAAATCTTGTGCTGAACTGTGAATTATAACAAACAATGCCTGTGCTGGAGGGCCTGAATTGAGGAAAATTAATAAAGGGGGAAAAAAAAAGAATAAAAAGGGGGTATGGACCCACAAAAAGCAAATAAGGAAAAAATTTGGGTCAAGAATAAAATGATTTGCTTTTAGGTGTTGGTTGTCTAAGAGTTATGATGAGAGGAATAAGAGGAAAACAGAAAAATGGGGGGACAAATTAAAAAATTACTATTGTATTTAGTGGAACAATAACTAGATAAAATGGAGAGCCATGGATGGGAGCACTGCTAGTGAGTTAAAAAGGTGAAGTAAAACCCCCCCAAAATGCCACAAACATAAGTTTGAGTCCCAGATAAGATAATTTGTTTGTTATTGAGGTTTGAATGAGATGAGATGTAAAGGAGAAAGGAAGAAACTAATATAGAGGGAGAAAAGAAAGAGAGAGAGAGAGAGAAAAAGAGGGAACCACTAAAAGAAGAAAAAAAAAGGAGAGAGAGAGAGTGAGAGAGAGAGAGTTAAGGGTTTTGGAATGCAACCCTCATAGAGAGAAAGGAAGAGGAGAGAAAAGATAATGGGAGATGTAACACTTATAGGTAGTGTAGTTCATGGAGAGGAGAGAGTAAGACTGGCAGAGAGTTAATCGGCCAAATTGGATAAGGAAAAAAAAGTATCAAGAATGAAAATAAGAGAAACAAATGAACAAATATAATAAAATGGGATAGGTTATAAAGTCTGTGGATTATTCTTGATTTTGAGATGTTATCTTCTTGCTTTTTCTTTTCTCTCCCTCTTCCTGGTCAGTGACTCTGTACCCCGGGTTCTGCCCCTTTGGCACGCTCAGGTAGATGTTTGCATTTGATAAGTCTCTATGGCAATGTCATGTATTGTGCTTTAGTCTCGTTGGCAGTCGAGGCTCATCAGCATTTATAGGCTCCAACAGTGAGAGACTCCATGTTCCTGGAGCCTTTCTCCTAGTCTTTCCTTCCTCAATTAGTAGCCTGATAATCCAGCTACGGGGTTGCTGCTGCCTCTGCCTGGATAGTAAGAGGCTCAAAGAGCTGGCAACTCCCCACTCTATTTCCACTCAGCACAGGGCTCTGGGTAAGGCTCAGTCAGTCAGAGCTGCTAGCATAATCAGGCGGACTTTCCGCCCACTCAAAGACCTCTAGCTCTGCCACTCTGTTCGGTAACACATGCGGGTGCCCACTTCTGGGGTGCTTGGAGTAAACTCTCGCTCACTATCTACGTGCGCAGACCAGGATATCTGGCCAGCAGTCTCACACTCTGAGTGAAACCCCTAATCGCATGGAAAAGTTGCAGCATTGGAATTGGCTCTCGCTCCGTCCCCGTGTGTGGCTTTTGCAAGGTGCTGGGGCGGCCCGAGATTCCACTTTAGCCCCCACAAAGGCCCCTGACTCTGCCACTCTGTGCGATAACACGGGCGCACACTGCCGAGGTACTTGGAGGAATCTCTCACTCACTACCTGCGCGCGCAGACCAGGATATGAGGCTGGCCGCATTTCCCTCTGAGTGAAACCCCCACCAGCACGAAAAATTTCCACCGTTGGAATTAGTTCTCACTCCCTCCCATGCGCAGCTTTCCCAGGGCGCTGGGGCTGCCCAGAGATTCTGCTTTCGGCCCACAGAAAGGCCTCTGACTCTGCCTCTCTGTGGGGTAACACGGGCACCCACTCCTGTGGCTTAGGAAGAAATCTCTCGCCCACTAACTGCGCACCGACCTGGAGATCGGGTAAAATGGCTGTCCCGCTTGTCTTTCTTTGTTTGGGTTTGGCGCGATTGTTAGCTTGTGTTGCCCGGGTTGCCACAGGATCAGTTTTTCCTTGGCTTGGATCTCTGTGCCACAGCCTGGTTCAGCTGTTTGTGCCGCAGCCTGGATCTATTCACCCCCTTTGCCCGCCTCAGTTTCTATATTCACAGTTCCCAGAGAAAGCTGCCCTGTTTAGGTTAGTGAGTAAGGTGGAGCATTTCTTACTCCCTTTTTCCTTCGGGGTTTGGTTATATATTTAGCCATTTTTTCACTCGACCATACCTTAGGGTGTATTGTGAAGCATTTGGAGGATCCAAGTATAGGTTTTTCTGTTCCTGGTTGAAGATCTTGTTGAGTTTTGGGGGAGATTTATCGGTATCGCTTCCTACCCCTCCATTACTCTGACGTCATCTCCAAAGTATTTTCTTTAACTAAAATAACTTTAAATTATTAATTTATAGAAGTATGTAGAACACTAAATTTTGGAAATGAAGTAACACACATTTAATAATCCATGGGTCAAAGAAGAAATTACATCAGATATTTAAAAATATTAGCCAAGAGTTTGCTTAAAGGCTTTAATCACTGTAAAAAATATATAGAAGACTGGATAAAAAAGATGTGGCACATATACACCATGGTATACTATTCAGCCATAAGAAATGATGACATCGGATCACTTCCAACAAAATGGTGGGATCTTGATAACATTATACAGAGTGAAATAAGTATTGAATAAATCAGAAAAAAACAAGAACTGCAGGATTCCATACATTGGTGGGACATAAAAATGAGACTAAGAGACATGAAAAAGAGTGTGGTGGTTACAGGGGGCAGGGGGAGAGAAGGAGGGAGAGGGGGAGGGGTTGGGGAGGGGCACAAAGAAATCTAGAGAGAAGGTGATGGAGGACAATCTGACTTTGGGTGATGGGTATGCAACAAAATTGAATGGCAAAATAACCTGGACATGTTTCCTTTGAATATATTGTATGTACCCTGATTTATTGATGTCACCCCATTAAAATAAAAATTTATTTATAATAAAAAATAAAAATTAAAAAAAGAAGAGAAAAAAATATTTAATCTGAATAAAAACACATCATATAAACATTTATGAATTTCAGGTAAGGTATTTTTGGTGGACAATGTATAACTCTAAATACTTATATTAAAAAATAAAAAAATAGTTAGATGTTAAATAAACTAACAAAATGTAAACAGACTCACAGATAACAGAGAAAATACTGACAGCTGTCAGAAGGGTGGGGGGCATTGGGTGTGGTAAAAAAGGTTAAAGAATTAAGTAAATAAAACAAAATCTCATAGAACAGTATGGGGATCACAAGAAGGAAAAAGGAGTGGGGTGAGGCAGAAAAAGGTAAAAGAAAGATAAGATGAATAGTGATGGAAGAAAACTTGACTTGGGGTGCTGAATACACACTACAATATACAGATGATGTATTAGAGAATTTTGCTTCTGAAACCTATATAATTTTATTAACAAAAGTCACATAAATAAAATCAATTTAAAAAAAAATTATTCTAAGTTTGGACCTTAGAAGCTAGAAAAAAGAAAAGAAATTAAATTCAAATCAAGTAGAATAAAGAAAATAAGTATAAATCTATAAAAGAAAAATTATTTTAAAAAAGGATAAAATTAAGACAAAAATTTTGTTTTTACAAAGAATACTCAGATGCATAAGTGTTCAGCAAGAATGATTAGGATAAAATAGAAAAAACAGAAATTCCTAATAAAAGAATAAAATAAGAGACATCATTATAGAACTTATAGAAATTTTAAGGATAACTTAATATTAAAACAACTCTACACCAATAAGTTCAATAACTTAGATGCACAAATCCTTAACAACAAAAACCTTCCCTAAACTGACTGAATAAAGAATAAATATAAAATATAAATAGTCCTTTATCCATGAAAGTGATAGAATTTTTTCTTTTTTATTCAGTGAGAAAATGGGAGGCAGAAACAGACTCCTGCATGCTCCCCAGCAGGGATACACCCGGCAAACCTAACAGGTGGCAACCCTTTGCCCATTTGAGTCATTGCTTCATTGCTCAGCAACCAAGCGAGCTTTTCTTAGCACTTGAGGCAGAGGCCATAGAGCCATCCCCAGCCCCAGGCCAACTTGCTCCAATCGAGCCATGGCTGCAGGAAGGGAAGAGAGGGAGAGAGAGAAAGAGAGAGAAATGAGCAGGGGAGGGGTAGAGAAGAAGATGGATGCTTCTGTGTGCACTGACCGAGAATCAAACCAGGACATCCTCACTCCAGGCTGACACTCTATCACTGAACCAGACCAGCCAGGGCAAAAGTGATAGAATTTATCATTTAAATCTCTGCATAAAGAAGCTCAGGTACGATGGCTTCACTGGTAACTTCTATCAAATTTTGAGGAAAAAGTAATGTCAATCTTGCACAAACTTTATCAGAAAATAGTGGAGTAGCTAACAATATTGAACTCATGAGGTCAACATAATGCTGATTTCTTTTTTAAGTAAGAGGAGGGGAGTTAGAAAGACAGACTACTGCATGTGCCCCAACTGGACTCACCCTGCAACCCCTGTCTAGGGTCAATGTTTGAAAGAATCAAGCTATTATCAGCACCTGAGGCCCATACTCAGAACAACTGAGATATCCTTGTTGGGGACCAAAATATAAACAGGATGTTTTTACAATCTGGATATTCAGGGGACAGAGGTGCTGGGCCTAACCCCCACCTCACCTGCCCAGTTAACAAAGAGCTATACCTGATTCTCACTTGTCCCACCCATGTTCTCCAGAAGAGGCTAGAAGCTAGTTTCTTATTGGTGTAAAGTTAGATCTAAATGGTATGATGGGGGCTGTTTTTGAGTTGTCTTGGAAACAATTGAATTGCCGATGGACCATGTTTTTTTTCCTGAATAAAGATGGATGCACTTCTGGGGAAGACCATTGCATCGGCTTAGAAACAGTAGTGACTGCTCACCATGCGGTCCTCCCAAACCCATCTTTATGTATATATCTTTAATTCTCTGTCTATCATTTATTTAATTCCATACCTTTTTTTTCTTCGAGGACCCCGTAATAGACTCGTTGTGGCTGAACCATGACATATCCTCATTTCACAAGGCCAAAAAGTTAAAACTATAAAGCTTTTCCAAAAAACTGGTGAAAATCTTTGCAACCTGGTAAGCAAAGATTTCTCATATAGGACATATAAATCACAAATTACAAATGAAAAAAAAATAATAAAAGGATCATTGTCTAAAGGTATATCTTCTGCTCTTAAAAGAACTGCTAAGAGTATTCCATAGGTAGGTGGGACATAAAAGTGAGACTAAGAGACATTGATAAGAGTGTGGTGGTTCCTGGGGGGGAGAGAGAGAGGAAAAGGGGGAGGGGGAGGGGCACAAAGAAAACTAGATAGAAGGTGACAGAGGACAATCTGACTTTGGGTTATGGGTATGCAACATAATTGAATGACAAGATAACCTGGACATGTTATCTTTGAATATATGTATCCTGATTTATTGATGTTGCCCCATTAAAAAAATAAAATTATTAAAAAAAAAGAACTGCTAAGAAAATAAAAAGGTAAGCCATAAACTGCAAGAATATATTTTCAATGCATATATCTGACTAAAGACTTGTATCAAAAATATATAGCAAAGGACCTGGATGCTTGGCTCAGCAGTAGAGCATCAGTCCAGCATGTGGAAGTTCCAAGTTTGATTCCCAGTCAGGGCACAGAGGAAAAGCAACCATCTGCTTATTACTTCTCCCTCTTCTCTATCTTTCTCTCTCTATCCCCTCCTTTCCCACAGCCATGGCTCCAATGGTTAGAGCAAGTTGGCCCCTGGCACTGAAGTAGCTCCATGGCCTCATCTCAGGTACTGAAATAACTCAGTTGCTAAACAATGGAGCAGGGGCCCCAGAGGGCAGAGCATCACCCTGTAGGGGGCTTGCCAGGTGGGTCTCAGTGGGGGAGGCATGCAGATGTCTGTCTCTGCCTCCCTGTCTCCTGCCTCTCACTTAATACAATATATACATATGATGAATACTTATGTCTTAAATATAAAAGAAAAACAAACTATTAAGACAAATAAAAAGAGAGACATACCTCGTCCATGAATTGGAAGGCTCAGCAAACAAAAGATATCAATCCTCAAATTAATAAATAAGCTTAGTGCAGTATCATAATATTTCAGAAATGTTCTATATAGATATAAATGAGCTTATTCTAAAGTTTAGATGAAAAAGCACCAACCTTATACTAGTTAAAACAGTCTTGAATAATAAAAAATCACAAAGGAGAAACTATTCTAACTGACACTAAAGCCTACTATATATATAGCTAAGGTAATCAAAATACTGTGATATTTTTATGTAGCAGAAAAAAATTCAGAAATAGACTCACATAAATATGTCCAACAGATTTTGAGAAAAGTATAATAAGAAGGACAGTCTTTTCATTAAATGAATATCATTGACCTAAGCCTTACACCTTACAAAATATTTAAAGCAAAATGAATCATGGCCCCAAAATATATCACAGACTTATGTAAAAAAATGTGAAACTTTGTTCTTTTACAAATCTTTGGGATTTAAGACTAGGTAAAGTGTTCTTACATGTTATATCAAAAACACTATTGATAAAAGGCAAAGTCAATACATTGAATTTCACCTAAATTAAAAACTTTTGCTCAGTGAAAGCCTATGTAAAGATCCAAAGACTAGCTATGTGGTAGGAGAAAATATTGCAAACCATGTATCCAACAAAGAATTAGAATCTAGAATATATAAGGGACTCTCAAAACTCAGCAGTTAATAAAAACCAAACTTGGGTGGTAAAAACACAATGCAATATACAGATGACATATCATAGAATACTTGAAGTGTATATAATTTAATCAAGCAATGTCATCCTAATAAATTTAATTTAAAATAATTTTAAAATTTAAAAAACCAACCAGGAAACAAACAATCCAGCTACAGATGGTCTCTCAATTTACAGAGGTTTAACTTTACATTTTCTTACATTAAGATGGAGTGAGATTGATATGGATTTAATAGAAACTGTACATCAAATTTTGAATTTGAACTTTTTTCGGCTTGGTTATATGTGGTACAATAATACTTTCTCATAATGCTGAGCAGCTATAGAAGACAAACATAGTGTAAACAATGGATAAATCTACAGTGTAATGTTTTGCCAGCATTTTTTGAATATTGCATTTTCTGATTTTGCATCCCATCATATCTAGAAAATGTCCATCTGTGTCTCCTGCTACTAAGAAGAGGAAAGCAATTACATAGACAGAAAAAAAGACATGAGACATTTCACCAAAGAAGATATATCAATGGCAAATAAGCATATGAAAATATGTTCAACATCATTAGTAATTAGGGAAATAAAATAGAAAAAAGGAAACTGGACAATAGCTATAGTCATACCCAAAATCATACAGAAAAGCCCCCCAAAACAGTATGGACACTGCTACTGCTGACACAAGTGTTGAATATTACAATAAGAATGTATCCATCTAGCTCACGAAGGAACCTAGTGAAAGCACCCAATGTCTTTTCCTGGCATTTGATTTTCTTAGATTCTGTTAGAGGAAGCAGAATAATAAAAATAGGGTGTCAATGAAAGTCTTCTAAATATAAAAGATTTTATTTTATTTTTTATTATTTTGAATTTTTTAAAATTTATTCATTTTTAGAGAAGAGGGAGGAAGGGAGAGAGGGAGAAAGAGAGAGAGAGAGAGAGAGAGAGAAAGGGAGGAGGAGCAGGAAGCATCAACTCCCATATATGCCTTGACCAGACAAGTGAAGGGTTTTGAACCAACAACCTCAGTGTTCCCAGGTCGACGCTTTATCCACTGCACCACCACAGGTCAGGCAGATTTTATTTTTAATGTCTATAATTCAAATCATAATATGTGATATTTCCACTTTATTTCTGGTAGTCAGACTACACATAGAGTACTCAATTTACTTCTGTGTTTTACTACATAAAACAGCATTGTAAAAAAAAGAGAACATTAAATGAGAATAATAAAGACATGTAAAAAAGTTGCTTTGAGAAATGGAGAAAGATGGATACTTAGAAGGTTTATGAGAGTTGTTTTCAAATGTGTGTTGTTGGCCCCTTTATCAAAAATTATTTGACTATATATATGTGGTTTTATTTCTGGAATTTCTATTCTGTTCCATTGGTCTGAGTGTTTATTTTTCTGAAAATACCATGCTGTTTTGATTGTCGTGGCCCTATAATATAGTTTGAAGTCAGGTATTGTAATGCCCCCAGCTTCTTTCTTTTTCTTTAGGATTGCTTTGGCTATTCGGGGTTTTTTATAGTTCCATATAAATTTGATGATTTTTTGCTCCATTTCTTTAAAAAATGTCATTGGAATTTTGATGGGAATTGCATTAAATTTGTATATTGCTTTGGGTAATATGGCCATCTTGATTATATTTATTCTTCCTAACTAAGAACAAGGAATATTCTTCCATCTCATTATATCTTTTTTGATTTCCCTTAACAATGGTTTATAGTTTTCATTATATAAGTCCTTTACATTCTTTGTTATGTTTATTCCTAGGTATTTTATTTTTTTGTTGCAATCGTGAAGGGGATTATTCTTTTGAGTTCATTCTCAAATGTTTCATTGTTGGCATATAGAAAGGCTATTGACTTCTGTATGTTAATTTTGTATCCTGCGACCTTACTGTATTGGCTTATTGTTTCTAGTAGTCTTTTTGTGGATTCTTTGGGGTTTTCGATGTATAGGATCATATCATCTGCAAAAAGTGATATCTTTACTTCTGCTTTTTTGATATGGATGCCTTTAATTTCTTTGTCTTGTCTGATTGCTCTGGCTAAAACCTCTAGTACCACATTAAATAAGAGTGGAGAGAGTGGACAACCCTGTCTTGTTCCTGATTTAAGGGGGAAAGCATTCAGTTTTGTGCCATTTAATATGATGTTAGCTGATGGTTTATCATATATGGCCTTTATCATGTTGAGATATTTTCCTTCTATACCCATTTTGTTGAGAGTCTTAAACATAAAATTGTGTTGTATTTTATTGAAAGCCTTTTCTGGGTCTGTTGATAAGATCATGTGGTTTTTGTTCTTTGTTTTGTTGATATGGTGTATTACGTTAACCGTTTTATGTATGTTGAACCATCCTCGAGATTGTGGGATGAATCCCACTTGATCATGATGTATTATTTTTTTAATATGTTGTTGAAACATGCAAATTAAAACTACAGTGAGATATCACCTTACACCTCTTCGAATGGCTGTCTGTCATCAATTAATCAGGAAATAACAAGAGTTGGTGAGGATGTGCACCATTGGAGAGAAAGCAGACTGGTATAACCACTGTAGAAAACTATGAAATTTCCACCAAAAATTAAAAAGGTAACTGTTTTATGACTGAGAAATTCCACTTCTGGGACTACATCTGAGGAAACAAAAACAATAATTCAAAAGAATATATGCACCCCTGTGTTCATTGCAGCATTATTTACAATAGTCAATATACAGAAGTAACTCAAATATTCATCTGAGATGAGTGAATAAAAAGTTGTACTCCATATATACAATGAAATGTTACTTGATCATAAAAAGGAATGAAATCTTGCCACTTGAAACAGCATGACTTATCCTAGAGTGCATTATGTTAATTGAACTAAGTCAAAAAGAGAAAGACAAATACCATATGATTTCACTTATATATATGGAATATAAGAAAATAAATTAATAAACAAAATAGACAGGTTCATTCCTAGAAAGACCAGACTGATGATTTCCAGAGGAGTGGGGCTGGGATAAAAGTAAATAGATAAAGTAGTACAAATTGGTAGTTACAAAATAGTCATGGGGATATAAAATATGGTATAAGCAGCATAGTTAATAATATTGTAATAACTATATATGTTGTTAAGTGGGAATTGGAAATATCTGGTACAACACTTTGTAAAATATTTTATTGTCCATGCTGCACACCTGAAAGTATATTTAAAAATCCTGAATTTAAACTATAATTAAAAAAATAAATCATTTTGTTTAAAAAAGAAAATAAAACTGGTAAGGATTCAAAAAGAAGTTTGATAACTACCTGGCATTAGTGCTGTTCAATAGATTCTTAATTTGGGTAGCTTGGTGAGTCACATGATCTGAAACTTTACTCTGTAGGCACCTTCTAAGCAAAATTTATATCTGATACCACCTCACACCTGTTCGATTAGCTGTTATTAGCAAGTCAGGTAACAGCAAATGTTGGAGAGGCTGTGGAGAAAAAGGAACCCTCATACACTGTTGGTGGGAATGTAAAGTAGTACAACCATTATGGAAGAAAGTATGGTGGTTTCTCAAAAAACTGAAAATAGAACTACCTTATGACCCAGCAATCCCTCTACTGGGTATATATCCCAAAAACTCAGAAACATTGATACGTAAAGACACATGCAGCCCCATGTTTATTGCAGCATTGTTCACAGTGGCCAGGACATGGAAACAACCAAAAAGCCCATCAATAGATGACTGGATAAAGAAGATGTGGCACATATACACTATGGAATACTACTCAGCCATAAGAAATGATGACATCGGAACATTTACAGCAAAATGGTGGGATCTTGATAACATGATACGAAGCGAAATAAGTAAATCAGAAAAAAACAGGAACTGTATTATTCCATACGTAGGTGGGACAGAATAGTGAAACTAAGAGACATTTATAAGAGTGTGGTGGTTACGGGGGGGAGGGGGAAATGGGAGAGGGATAGGGGGTGGGGAGGGGCACAAAGAAAACAAGATAGAAGGTGACAGAGGACAATCTGACTTTGGGTGGTGGGTATGCAACATAATTGAACGACAAGATAACCTGGACTTGTTATCTTTGAATATATGTATCCTGATTTATTGATGTCACCCCATTAAAAAAATAAAATTATATAAAAAAAAAATTATATCTGATTCTTCACAGCATATACCTAGGACCTACCACCTATCTGCTGCTCCAGAAATATGTAGTGAGCAACACACTCTAAGAATAAGGTATCTTAGAGTCAGTAAGGCAACAAATCTGACTTTGAATGCACTTTGGAGTTTCTGAGAGAACCCCAAACGGAGAAATGGATTCTTCTGTGCTTGGATTGATAATGTTTAAAGGCAGATTCAAGCAGACAAATAAATTGAAAAGCATCAGACAAAGAAATGCTGTAGGGTTTTACTTGCATGTAGAATCTTAAAACATTGAACTAACAGAGATAGAAAATAGAATGGTAGTTGGCAGAGGCTGAGATTGGCGAGATGTTGGTCATAAGTTACAAACTTCCAGTTATAAAATAATTAAGTTCCACTATGTAATATACAGCATGGTGACTATAGTTAACAATATTGTATTGTATACTTGACAGTTTTGATGAGAGAAGACCTTAAATGTTCTCAACATAACAACAATTTAAAAAAGTTTTATGTCCCTGGCCAGTTGGCTCAGTGGTAGAAAATCGACCCATCTTGTGGAAGTCCTGTGTTTGATTTCCACCCAGGGCACACAGCAGAAGCGCCTATCTGCATCTCCACCCCTCTCCCTCTTCTTTCTCTCTACCTCTCTCTTCCCCTCCCACAGCCAAGGCTCCATTGGAGCAAAAGTTTGCCTGGGAGCTGAGGATGGCCCCATAGCCTTCACCTCAGGAACTAGAATGACTCTGGATGCAATGGAGCAATGCTCTAAATGGGCAGAGCATCACCCTCTGGTGGGCTTGCCAGGTGGATTCCAGTGGAGCACATGCGGGAGTCTGTCTCTCTGCCTCCCTGCTTCTTACTACAGAAAAATACAAAAAAATTTTATTAGGTAACTTTATTGTGGTAATTTTTTCACAATATATATGTATATAAAATTATCATTGTACACTTAAACTTACACAATGCTATATGTTAATTATATCTCATAACAAAATCATATTGTTTTTAATTATATTGAATTTATATATCAATTAATAAAGAGCTATTATATTTTTATATTTAGTTTACAACTAATGACCATGGTATATATATTTTAATCTTTTTTATTAGAATCTTCTTCAATGTACTTCAATGAAGTGTTATAATCCTTTCAAAACAAAAATTTGATGAGTTTTCCTCCATAGCAGTGGAAAAGAGTCTGAGCTACACAACTTTAGCCTATCTAGAGGACCAATAGGGTCAGGTACATCAATGGTTTCTTTTTTTTTTTTTTTTTTTTAATAATTTTATTTTTTTAATGGGGTGACATCAATAAATCAGGATACATATATTCAAAGATAACAAGTCCAGGTTATCTTGTCGTTCAATTATGTTGCATACGCACCACCCAAAGTCAGATTGTCCTCTGTCACCTTCTATCTTGTTTTCTTAGTGCCACTCCCCACCCCCTTTCCCTCTCCCATTCCCCCCTCCCCCCCATAACCACCACACTCTTATCAACGTCTCTTAGTTTCACTATTCTGTCCCACCTACGTATGGAATAATAAAGTTCCTGGTTTTTTCTGATTTACTTATTTCGCTTCCTATCATGTTATCAAGATCCCATCATTTTGCTGTAAATGTTCCGATGTCATCATTTCTTATGGCTGAGTAGTATTCCATAGTGTATATGTGCCACATCTTCTTTATCCAGTCATCTATTGATGGGCTTTTTGGTTGTTTCCATGTCCTGGCCACTGTAAACAATGCTGCAATAAATATGGGGCTGCATGTGTCTTTACGTATCAATGTTTCTGAGTTTTTGGGATATATACCCAGTAGAGGGATTGCTGGGTCATAAGGTAGTTCTATTTTCAGTTTTTTGAGGAACCACCATACTTTCTTCCATAATGGTTGTACTACTTTACATTCCCACCAACAGTGTATGAGGGTTCCTTTTTCTCCACAGCCTCTCCAACATTTGCTATTACCTGTCTTGCTAATAAGAGCTAATCGAACAGGTGTGAGGTGGTATCTCATTGCCATTTTGATTTGCATTTCTCTAATAGCTAAAGAAGATGAGCATCTTTTCATATATCTGTTGGCCATTTGTATTTCTTCCTGGGAGAAGTGTTTGTTCATATCCTCTTCCCATTTTTTTATTGGATTGTTTGTTTGTTTGTTGTTGAGTTTTATGAGTTCTTTGTATATTTTGGATATTAGGCCCTTATCTGAGCTGTTGTTTGAAAATATCATTTCCCATTTAGTTGGCTCTCTGTTTATTTTGTTATCAGTTTCTCTTGCTGAGCAAAAACTTCTTAGTTTGATGTAGTCCCATTCATTAATTTTTGCCTACACTTCTCTTGCCTGTGGAGTCAAATTCATAAAATGCTCTTTAAAACCCAGGTCCATGAGTTGAGTATCTATGTCTTCTTCTATGTACTTAATTGTTTCAGGTCTTATGTTTAGATCTTTGATCCATTTTGAGTTAATTTTTGTACAGGGGGAGAGACTGTAGTCCAGTTTCATTCTTTTGCATGTGGCTTTCCAGTTTTCCCAGCACCATTTATTGAAGAGGCTTTCTTTTCTCCATTGTGTGTTGTTGGCCCCTTTATCAAAAATTATTTGACTATATATATGTGGTTTTATTTCTGGACTTTCTATTCTGTTCCATTGGTCTGATTGTCTATTTTTCTGCCAATACCATGCTGTTTTGATTGTCGTGGCCCTATAATATAGTTTGAAGTCAGGTATTGTAATGCCCCCAGCTTCATTCTTTTTCCTTAGGATTGCTTTGGCTATTCGGGGTTTTTTATAGTTCCATATAAATCTGATGATTTTTTGCTCTATTTCTTTAAAAAAAGTCATTGGAAGTTTGATGGAAATTGCATTAAATTTGTATATTGCTTTGGGTAATATAGCCATCTTGATTATATTTATTCTTCCTAGCCAAGAACAAGGTATATTCTTCCATCTCATTATATCTTTTTCGATTTCCCTTTCAATGGTTTATACTTTTCATTATATAAGTCCTTTACATTCTTTGTTATGTTTATTCCTAAGTATTTTATTTTTTTTGTTGCAATCGTGAAGGGAATTATTCTGTTGAGTTCCTTCTCAAATGTTTTATTGTTGGCATATAGAAAGGCTATTGACTTCTGTATGTTAATTTTGTATCCTGCGACCTTACTGTATTGGCTTATTGTTTCTAGTAGTCTTTTTGTGGATTCTTTGGGGTTTTCGATGTATAGGATCATATCATCTGCAAAAAGTGATACCTTTACTTCTTCTTTTCCAATATGGATGCCTTTTATTTCTTTGTCTTGTCTGATTGCTCTGGCTAAAACCTCTAGTACCACATTAAATAAGAGTGGAGAGAGTGGACAACCCTGTCTTGTTCCTGATTTAAGGGGGAAAGCCTTCAGTTTAGTGCCATTTAATATGATGTTAGCTGATGGTTTATCATAAATGGCCTTTATCATGTTGAGATATTTTCCTTCTATACCCATTTTGTTGAGACTCTTAAACATAAAATTGTGTTGTATTTTATCAAAAGCCTTTTCAGCATCTATTGATAAGATCATGTGGTTTTTGTTCTTTGTTTTTTTTTGATATGGTGTATTACCTTAACCGTTTTACGTATGTTGAACCATCCTTGAGATTCTGGGATGAATCCCACTTGATCATGATGTATTATTTTTTTAAAATGTTGTTGTATTCGATATGCTAGTATTTTGTTTAGTATTTTAGCATCTGTATTCATTAGAGATATTGGTCTGTACTTTACTTTTTTTGTGTCATCCTTCCCTGGTTTTGGTGTGAGGGTTATGTTGGCCTCATAAAATGAGTTTGGAAGTATTGCTTCTTCTTCAATTTTTTGGAAGACTTTGAGTAGAATCAGAACCAAGTCTTCTTTGAAAGTTTGATAAAATTCGCTTGTATAGCCGTCAGGGCCTGGACTTTTATTTTTGGGGAGGTTTTTAACCGTTTTTTCTATTTCTTCTCTACTGATAGGTCTGTTTAGGCTTTCTGCTTCTTCTTGACTCAGTCTAGGAAGCTTGTATTGTTCTAGAAATTTCTCCATTTCTTCTAGGTTGTTGAATTTAGTGGCATAAAGTTTTTCATAGTATTCTACAATAATTCTTTGTATATCTACGGTGTCCGTGGTGATTTCTCCTCTTTCATTTTGGATTTTGTTTATATGAGTTCTTTCTCTTTTTTCCTTGGTAAGTCTTGCCAAGGGTATGTCAATTTTGTTGATCTTTTCAAAGAACCAGCTCCTTGTTCTATTAATTTTTTCTATAGTTTTTCTGTTCTCTAATTCATTTATTTCTGCTCTGATTTTTATTATCTCCTATCTTCGGCTGGTTTTGGTTTGTCTTTGTTCTTCTTTTTCTAGTTCCTTAAGGTGGGAAGTTAAGTGGTTCACTGGGCTCTCTATTGTTTGTTCATATATGCCTGAAGTGATATGAACTTCCCTCTTATCACTGCTTTTGCTGCATCCCATAGATTCTGATATGTCGTATTGTCATTTTCATTAGTCTGTATATATCTTTTGATCTCTGCACTTATTTCTTCTTTGACCCATTCATTTTTTAAAAGTATGTTGTTTAATTTCCACATTTTTGTGGGATTTTTTTCCTCTTTTTTTGCAGTAGAATACTAGTTTCAAGGCTTTATGATCAGAAAATATGCTTGGTACAACTTCACTTTTTCTGAATTTGCTGATGTCGTTTTTGTGTCCCAACATATGGTCAATTCTTGAGAATGATCCATGTACACTGGAGAAAAATGTATACTCAGTCACTTTGGGATGAAATGACCTGTAGATATCTATTATATCTAGGTGCTCTAGTGTTTTGTTTAAGGCCACTATGTCTTTGTTGATTCTCTGTTTGGATGACCGATCTAGAGCCGTCAGCGGTGTATTGAGGTCTCCAAGTATGATTGTGTTTTTGTCAGTTTTTGTTTTAAGATCAATAAGCAGCTGTCTTATATATTTTGGTGCTCCTTGGTTTGGTGCATATATATTAAGAATTCTTATGTCTTCTTGATTCAGTGTCCCCTTAGCCATTATGAAATGGCCATTTTTGTCTCTGAGTTCTTTTTCTGTCTTGTAGTCAGCATTATCTGATATGAGTATTGCTACGCCTGCTTTTTTTTGGATGTTATTTGCTTGGAGTATTGTTTTCCAGCCTTTCACTTTGAATTTGTTTTTATCTTTGTTTCTTAGATGAGTTTCCCGTAGGCAGCATACAGTTGGATTTTCTTTTTTAATCCATTCTGCTACTCTGTGCCTTTTTATTGGTGAGTTTAATCTGTTCACATTTAGTGTAATTATTGATACTTGTGAGTTCCCTATTGCCATTTTATATCTTGCTTTCTGTTAGTTTTTTGTCTTGTTTGATCCTTCTCTTTCGTTTTTCTATCTTTTTTTTTATTTGGTTGTATTCCATACATCTTTCCTCTGTTGCTATCTTTTTTATCTCATGTGCTTCTGTGGTGGTTTTTTCAATGGTGGTTACCTTTGTGTAATGAAAAGGGTCCCTACCCTGTTCATTGTAGCGTACTATTTTGTGAGTACTTTTGGACTCCATCGTCCTTTGCTACTGTTAATCTCCATCTTCTCCCCCTCTTTCTTTTTGTTGTTGTCACAGTTTAAATTTGGTTTTATTGTGTTCTTCTTTGAGCTTTTACTTGTGGCTCTGTTTTTTTTTTTTTTTGTTCTTTGTATCTGATTGGAGAACCCCCTTTACTAATTCCTGGAGTGGGGGTTTTCTGATGATAAATTCCCTCATCTTTTCTGTATCTGTGAATGTTTTTATTTCTCCTTCATATTTGAAGGATAGCTTTGATGGGTATAGTATTCGTGGCTGAAAGTTCCTCTCTTTCAGGACCTTATATATTGGAGTCCACTCTCTTCTAGCTTGTAGAGTTTCTGCTGAGAAATCTGATGATAATCTAATGGGCCTTCCTTTATATGTTGTATTCTTCTTTTCCCTGGCTGCCTTGAGTATTTTTTCTTTGCTGTTGGTTTGTGTCAATTTCATCATGATATGCCTAGGAGTAGGTTTGTTGGGGTGAAGAAAACTCGGAGTTCTGTTTGCTTCTTGAACTTGAGGCTTTAGTTCTTTCCACAGCCTTGGGAAGTTCTCATCTATTATTTGTTTGAGTATGTTCTCCATTCCATTTTCTCTCTCTTCTCCCTCTGATATACCTATTATTCTTATGTTATTCTTTTTGATGGAGTCAGATAATTCGTGTAGGGCTATCTCATTTTTTTAATTTTTAAGTCTCTTTCTTCTTCTCTCTGTTGTGCCTCAAGTTGCTTGTCTTCTATTTCACTAATCCTCTCTTCTATCTGACCTGTTCTATTAGCTAAGCTTGTTAGTTCGTTTTTCAGCTCGTGAATTGAATTTTTCATCTCTGTTTGATTTGTTTTTATTGTTTCAATTTCCTTGGACATATATTCTTTGTGTTCATTGAATTGTTTCCTGAGCTCCCTAAATTTCCTTTCTGTGTTTTCTTGTATATCTCGGAGGATATTTAGGATTTCTATCTTGAATTCTCTGTCATTTAGCTCCAAGGTTTCCAATATATTAAATTTTTTCTCCATAGATTTTTCCTCATCTAGCTGTGTTACCTCTCTTTCTTTTGTATCCATGATATTCGATTTTCTCTTCCTTAATGGCATCTGAGGGTGGTTTTGTTGATTGTATTAATGAGATTTAATAAGGAATAAAAAGTTAAAAAAATAATAAAAAAAATCAAAAAGAATTTTTTTTTAATTAATAATGAAATAAAGAAAAATAAAATAAAATAAAATTTTTTAAAAAAGGAAAGTATTCCCCCCCTCCTTTTTTCCTCTCCTCTCCTCTCCCCTCTTTCTTGTGAAAATCTTGTGGTGAACTGTGAATTATAACAAACAATGCCTGTGATGGAGGGCCTGAATTGGGGAATAGTAATAAAGGGGCAAAAAAAAAAAAAGGAAAAAAAAAGAAAATCGAAAAAAAAAAAAGAAGAAGAAAAAAAAAAAGAACGTATGGACCCACAAAAAGAAATGAGGAAAAAATTTGGGTCAAGAATAAAATGATTTGCTTTTAGGTGTTGGTTGTCTAAGAGTTATGATGAGAGGAATAAGAGGAAAATGGAAAAATGGGGGGACAAATTAGAAAATTACTATTGTATTTAGTGGAACAAGAACTAGATAAAATGGAGAGCCAGGGATGGGAGCACTGCTAGTGAGTTAAAAAGGTGAAGTAAAACCCCCCCCAAATGCCACAAACATAAGTTTGAGTCCCAAATAAGATAATTTGTTTGTTATTGAGGTTTGAATGAGAGGAGATGTAAAGGAGAATGAAGAAACTAATATAGAGGGAGAAAAGAAAGAGAGAGAGAGAAAAAAAGAGGGAACCACTAAAAGAAGAAAAAAGGAAGGAGAGAGTGAGAGAGATAGAGAGTTAAGGGTTTTGGAGTGCAACCCTCATAGAGAGAAAGGAAGAGGAGAGAAAAGATAATGGGATATGTAACACTTATAGGTAGTGTAGTTCAAGAAGAGGAGAGAGTAAGACCAGCAGAGAGTTAATCGGCCAAATTGGAGGAGGAAAAAAAGTATGAAAATGAAGATAAGAGAAACAAAGGAACAAATATAATAAAATGGGATAGGTTATAAAGTCTGCAGATTATTCTTGATTTTGAGAGGTTATCTTCTTGCTTTTTCTTTTCTCTTCCTCTCCCTCTTCCTGGTCTGTGAGTCTGTACCCTGGGTTCTGCCCCTTTGGCACGCTCAGGTAGATGTTTGCATTTGATAAGTCTCTATGGCAATGTCATGTATTGTGCTTTAGTCTCGTTGGCAGTCGAGGCTCATCAGCATTTATAGGCTCCGACAGTGAGAGAGTCCATGTTCCTGGAGCCCTTCTCCTAGTCTTTCCTTCCTCAATTAGTAGCCTGATAATCCAGCTATGGGGTTGTTGCTGCCTCTGCCTAAATAGTAAGAGGCTCAAAGAGCTGGCAACTCCCCACTCTATTTCCACTCAGCACAGGGCTCTGGGTAAGGCTCAGTCAGTCAGAGCTGCTAGCATAATCAGGCGGGGTTTCCACCCACTCAAAGACCTGTGGCTCTGTCTGCCACTCTGTCCGGTAACACAGGCGGGCGCCCACTTCCGGGGCACTTGGAGGAAACTCTCACTCACTGGCTGCACGCGCAGACCAGGATATCCGGCCAGCAGTCTCACGCTCTGAGTGAAACCCCCAACCGCAGGGAAAAGTTGCAGCGTTGGAATTGAGTCTCGCTCCGTCCCCGTGCGCGGCTTTTGCAAGGCCCTGGGGCAGCCCGAGATTCTGCTTTGGCCCACATAAAGGCCCCTGACTCTGCCCCTCTGTGCGACAACACGGGCGCGCGCTGCCGAGGTACTCGGAGGAATCTCTCATTCACTATCTGCGCGCGCAAACCAGGATATGAGGCCGGCCGCGTTTCCCTCTGAGTGAAAGCCCCTCCAGCATGGAAAATCTCCACTGTTGGAATTAGTTCTCACTCCCTCCCTTTCATGGCTTTCCCAGAGCGCTGGGGCTGCCCAGAGACTCTGCCCTCGGCCCACAGAAAGGCCTCTGAACCTGCCTCTCCGTGGGGTAACACGGGCACTCACTCTCGGGGCCTAGGAAGAAATCTCTCGCCCACTAACTGCGCACCGACCAGGGTAAAATGGCTGCCCCACTTGTCTTTCTTTGTTTGGGTTTGGCGCGATTGTTAGCTTGTATTCCCCGGGTTGCCACAGGATCAGTTTTTCCTTGGCTTGGATCTCCGTGCCACAGCCTGGTTCGGCCGTTTGTGCCACGGCCTGGATCTATTCACCCCCTTTTCTCGCCTCAGTTTCTATATTCACAGTTACCAGAGAAAGCCGCCCTGTTTAGGTTAGTGAGGAAGGCGGAACATTTCTTACTCCCTATTTCCTTCGGGGTTTGGTTATATATTTAGCCAATTTTTCACTCAACCATACCTTTGGGTGTATTGTGAAGCATCTGGAGGCTCCAAGTATAGGTTTTTCTGTTTCTGGTTGAAGATCTTGTTGAGTTTTGGGGGAGATTTATCGGTATTGCTTCCTACCCCGCCATTACTCTGACGTCATCTCCTCCATCAATAGTTTCTTAACTTAAATAACTAAGTAGACTTTTTTTTTTTTCCTGAAGCTGGAAACGGGGAGAGACAGTCTGACAGACTCCTGCATGCTCCTGACCGGGATCCACCCGGCACGCCCACCAGGGGCGATGCTCTGCCCACCAGGGGCGATGCTCTGCCCCTCCAGGGCATCGCTCTGCTGCGACCAGAGCCACTCTAGTGTCTGGGGCAGCGGCCAAGAAGCCATCCCCAGAGCCTGGGCCATCTTTGCTCCAATGGAGCCTCGGCTGCAGGAGGGGAATAGAGAGACAGAGAGGAAGGGGGGTAGAGAAGCAAATGGGCGCCTCTCCTATGTGCCCTGGCCGGGAATCGAACCTGGATCCCCCGCACGCCAGGTTGACGCTCTACCGGTGAGCCAACCAGCCAGGGCCAACTAAGTAGACTTTTAAAATAAAATCTTTTCAGAAAGTAGGGTGCTTAAATTTTGTTCAGTTTTAGTAGATAAGTTTGAAAAAAGAGAGAAAGGCATTAACTTAAGAATATCTCTGTTCCTGCCATTCCGATTTTTCCTAGGCTTAGCTCCTGCTTGCCTAAGTCTTTGAGTGACAAGACCCACAATTAGAGGGGAAAAAACAGGAGGAAGAGATAGAGCAAAAGAAACAGAGAGAGAGAGAGAGAGAGAGAGAGAGAGAGAGATCCTATAAAGTTTCCAATCTGAAATGAAGCAGTGGAGTGGGGAAGGAACAGAAACCATTACTCCTTGGTAGCATGCCCACAGCCTTGGTAGCTTCAATAATGGCCTTGTGCTGGTGGATTGATAGAGCACTGAGTCCATTTCAGCTGCAGTAGCTGAATCAAAACAGAAGAAAATGACAGACATCATGGTGTTTTTAGGAGTATTTCATAGCATGCATCAAAAACTGCTTGACAATTCCTGGAATGTTGTAGAAAGAATTTAATGGGAAATGGAATATCTTTGAAAATAGGTAGAACCTACACCAAATAAATTACATATTATTTTTAACATTGTAAACAAAATTTTATTCCTAGCCATCATGTTCAGAGAGACATGAAATTATTTTGAAAAAACTATTTATAAGACAAAAACATGCTTTGAAATCAAATCAAGCAAAGTACACATTCAAAAACCTCAGCAGGGAAGGGATAGAATTACAAAGTTGTCACTGATTTTTTTCTTAGTAGCATACCACTAAGTAATCTTTCTCTCCAGTCTTTCTAAATAGAGAGAACCGAAAATGCAAGGTTTACAGAGTGGCCAGAAAGAATGTGGTGTCACCATGGCATCAGGTCACAGTTGGCAAGGCTGACTGACCTGTCGTACTGCTTAGTTAATAATATTACTAGGAGACCCATATCTTCCAAGGTACTACCAACTCTTCTTTCTGTGAATCACTTACTCATCAGAAATAACATGGCAACATTACCCACAAAGCTAAAAGGAAATTATAATGCTTTGTGCTACATTACAAAGCAGATTGGGAAAATCCCCTGCAACCAAGGCAGAAAGCAGTGTATAGCTGCTCCCTACACATGGGCCATACAGCCAGATGTCAGTTAAGGGAGTGCTCCCATCTCCAATTGACACCCACCTCTCAGGGTGCACACTAGATCTGTTAACAGACCTACTGTACTCCTGCTTAGCCAGTCTACACAATACAGTAAGAGTCATCCAAACAGTTACAGTAAAAGCCTGGTTGAAAGCAAGATAAAGCATAGCTATGGATAAAATCTCACCAGAGAACTAGATGGCATGCAATACTGAGATGGGACTGCTGGGGTGAATTAGCAACAGGAAATGCAGCCTGAGAGTAATTTGTGGTCCTTGCGGTACTCACAGAACACACAATTTTTCAAGATGTTACCCTGGTCACTGGGGATCAGAATGAAATTAGAAACAGTAATAACCATCAAAAAGCTTACAATGGAGTAAGGTAGAGAGATCTATAAATCTCTAAGGAGAAACCAATATGTGCAATGCAAAATCAGAGCAATGAACCAAATACTGTGAGTGGACTAAAGGAGGAAAACCAATAACTCAAGAGTGGCCACAGGTGATGCTATTCACTGCCCATTAGGTGCTGGGGAGTATAGGGGACAGCACAACTGAAGGGATATGGTCAGGGCAGACTAGAAAAAATGGCTAAGAGTCGAATTGCAGCAAAGATCAAGGAAACAGGAGAAAGTTACTAGCACTATATTTAAAGGGGTAAAAAGAATCTCATCATACTCCAAAGTGAACTGGACCCAGCAAATATGGAGTAGTGGCTTCTGGGCTAGTACTGGTCAATCAAATAGAATGTAAGGTACAAATATAAGCCACATATTTATTTAAAAATTTTCCAATAGTCACATTAAAAAGTAAATAAAACAGTTAAAATTAATAAAATGTTAATACTATACATCTGAAAATTATCATTTTAACTTACAATCAATGTAAACAAATTATTAATATTTTATATTATATAACTCACTTATTTTTCACACTAAGCCTCTCAGTTAGAACTGGCCACAATTCAAGTGGTTGATGGCCACTGCATTGGATAGCACAGTTCTAGATAAAAGAGTAAATATCAGAAAAAGTAAGAAAATTAGCTAACATTAAGAGCATCTATGGCATGACCAGGTGGTTGCACAGTGGTTAAAACATTGGCCAGAGATGCTGAGGGCCCACGTTTGAATCCTGGAGGTTGCCAGTTTGAGCACTGGTTTATCCAACTTGAACATAGGCTCAGAAGCTTGAGCATGGGCTTTGAGCATAGGATCATATACTTGAGTCCAGTGGTTACTGGCTTGGAGCCCAATGACACTGTTTTAAACTGAAAGTTGCTGGCTTGAGCAAGGGATCACTGGATTGGCTGGAGCCCCCTTGTCAATGTACATATGAGAAAGTAATCAATGAACAACTAAGGTTCCACAACTATATTTTAATAGTTCTCATCTTTCTCTTTTCCTGTCAGTTTGTCTCTGTCTGTCCTTCTCTCTCTCTCCCTTGTAAAAATAAATAAATAATTAAAATAATATAAAACATCTATAAAGATATAGACTTTGACTATGATACTGTGCCAGTGCATTAGAGAGATAGGTGATGCTAATAAGTGTCATAAAGGAAATAATAGAGTTGAGATGTCAGAGTAATGGACAGGTGGAAAATATTCCTGATCTCTCCCCTTGAAATTTCAACAAATTGAACAACTATAACACAGGAAAGAAATACCAGCTGGACACACAGGTGTGCTGAAAGATCCACACACTAAATGGACTGAAGCTGGGATGGTGTGAAAGATCCACACACTAAATGGACTGAAGCTTGGATGGGGCAGAAGATAAAATGCAGTTGTGGTGGGCTTTGGAGAAAAAAGGAGACAATCTTGGAGTGATTGGGCTTTTTATTCTCTGCTGGACTATGGGAAGGAGAAAATCTCAGTCTCTCTGGATTTTGTCTTAGGGTGCAGAGAGGGAAACTCAGAGTGACTGGGTCTCCTTTTTCCAGGAGGAGCAGTGCGATAGAGGGGCAGAAAGTGAGATAAACCAGAGCAGCTACAGCATGGAGTCATGACCAGTGTTCCCATGGTCTGCTTACAGCTCACACTTCTTTGAGACAGAGGAGGCTAAAATACAGCCCCCAGCCTTCCAGATGCTGCCTCCTCCACCTGTCAGTACTGAAAGAGGCAGTGACAAACCCCACAGCCATCTCTCCAGAGCCATGCTCTCCCATGAAGACCAGAGGCACTCCACATCTGGTTCCCATGTCTGTTGAGATGTGGGATAGAGTACTCAGAAGCTTGAAATCATCATTGATAGAGCCCTAAAGCCATAAAACTGAAGCCACAAAGCCCTCACAGCACACCTCACCTACAAACATGACTGTGGCCCTGCCTACATCATTTTGACAGCAATGTCTCAGTGATAGACAGCCCCAAAACTTTACAGAGCTAAAAGTGGTAATACAGTGAGATCTACTAGATGAAACCACTAAAAAACAAAATTAATTTTTCCCCTATTTTGCTTTTTACTTTTTTCTTCTTATTCCTTTTTCTCTTTTGAATTTTATTTTCTTTAAATTTTATATTTTTATTATTTTTCTTGTTTTTTGATATTTGCTTTTGACCATTTTTCTGAGTTTTGTGTCATAATTTTTAAATTTTTATTATATTTTTATCATTTTTTATTTTTACTTGTTTTTTTTGTTGTTAGGGTTCTTAACAATACCATTCTAAAATACCATAAAGCAAAAAGAAATTAAATACAATGGCTACACAAGACAGAGACAAAGTTCAAAAAGAAAATAAAATGTCTACAGAGAAAATTTTCAATGACATGGAAACCCTAGAGTTAAATGATAGAGAATTCCAAATTGACATTCTAAAAGTACTCAATGAGATGTAAGAAGACACCAGTAGAAAACTGAATGAGCTCAAAAAACAAGTTACTGAACAAAATAAATATCTCATCAAGGATTAAAACTTTAAAAACAGAGATGAAGAACTCAATAGGTGAATTAAAGACTGAGGTAACAAGTTTAGCTAATGGAACAAGCATAAAAGAGGAAAGAATCACTGCCTTCAAAGACAGGCAACTAAGGATGCTACAAAGAAAAGATGAGGGAGACTCACAAATTAAATAACCTGAGAGAGCTCTATAAGGATTGTCTGACTCCATAAGAAAGATCAATATAAGAATAATGAGTATATCAGAAGAAAAAGAGAGGGGGAAGCAAATGGAGAGCCTATTCAAACAAAGAATTGATGAGAATTTCTGAAGCCTATGAAAAGAGTTAGAGCCTTGATTCCAAGGAGCAAACAGAACATATTCCAAGGAGCCGAGTTGTCACAACTCAAACAGACGTACTCCAAGGCACATCATAATAAAATTGTAAAAAATCAATGATAAAAAAATCCTCAAAGCAGCTAGAGAAAAGAAAAACATAACATATCAAGGGAAGCACATTAGGTTATCACTAGACTTCACATGAAAAACTCTACAAGCCAGAACAGAATGGACCCAAACATAAAAAACTACTGAAAGAGAGAAGTTGCAAGCCAAGAATACTATATTTATCAAAGTTATCCTTCAACTATGAAGGAGAAATAAAAACTTGACAGACATAGAGAAGCTGAGGGAATTTATCATCTGAAAACCCCCACATCATGAAGTATTTGAGGGAGTTATTTGACCAAATACAAAACAAAACAAATCAAAACTACAAGTACAAGCTCCAAAAAGGTCACAATAAAAACTAGGATAATCTGTGACAACAATAGCATGACAGAGGACAGGGTAAAGTTCTGCAGTAACAAAGGAGGATGTAGTACAGAAGCATTCATAAGACAAAGGACTCATGTACATATGAAAATTTCTCTCTTAATAACCTAATAGTAATCACCCATAAAAAAGCTACCAGTGAGACACATAGCTTAAAAAAGAAGAAAAATGAAAAAGAAGTATGAAATACCATCAAACAAAAACAACTGACAGAAACAAAAAGAAATAAACCATAAAAGAAACACAGCTACAAGAAAAGTAAACATAGAATGGCTTTGGGAAGTTCTCAACTCTCAATAATTAACCTAAATATAAATGGACTGAACTCACTAATAAACAGACACAGAGTAGCAGATTGAATCCAAAAGTAAAATGATATCATTTGCAGCCTTCCAGAGACACACCTAAGCTCCAAGGACAAAAGTAGACTCAAAGTGGAAAGTTAGAAAACGATTCACAAAGCAAATAATATCCAAAGAAAATCAGGTGTAGCAATACTCATATATCTGACCAATTCTGATTTCGGTAAAACAAAGGTAATCAGAGACAAAGATGGACGTTTAGTAATGATAAGGGACATTGTATTGAGAAGACATAATGCTTCATAATATATATGTACCAAACCAGGGAGCACCAAAATAGATAAGACATTTACTAACTAATCTAAAAATAGAAGCAGAGAAAAACACAATCATACTTGGAGATTTCTTTTACTTTAATTTTTATTAATTTTAATTTATTGCACTCATATGGATTTAAGGGTCCCCCTGAATATAACACCCTCAACCCTCAACACCATGTCCCTAACTATACCTCATTTGACCCCCTACCCTTAACTCCCCCTAACAACCTCCCTCAGGGATTTGCTGTCCTGTTATCTGTATCTCTGTGTTATGTATATATAATTTTGGTAATCACTTCACCTCTGATTCCATTCCTTTTCCCTCTGGACCTTGTGACCCTGCCTCTGCCTCTATTAAGTTAATCATTTCACTTTGTTCATTAGATTTTACAGATAAGTGAGATTATATGATATTTGTCTTTTTCTGCCTGGTCTATTTCACTTAACATAATAATATCTACAAATAGTGATGTCAGAGAAATGGCACTGTGAGGAGTGCTCCCGATACCTCTCCCCAAAATTTCAACAAGTTCTACAACCAGTGACAAAAAATTTTATCCTTGGAGCATCTGGAAGTCCCACACACTGAACACGAAGGTATGAATGAGTGAAAAATTGACTAAATATATAATCAACTCTGTAGGAAACAACATGGAAAATGGAACACTCTGCCTTCTTCACTAACTTGAGCAAGGGCTGCTTTCACTTGGAACTGAGAGAGAGTGGAGGCTGGGAGCGTGGAGGGAACCAGGCTGCGGCACAGATATCCAAGCTGAGGAAAGAGTGTGCCCGTGGCAACTTAGCCCACATGAGCTAATGCCTGTGCTGGATCCCAGCAAAGGCGGGTGAGTGGTGGCCGCCATTATCCCCATTATCCTGGTCAGCGAGCACAGATAGTGTGTGAGAGGTTCCTCCTAGTGCCCCGGGAGTGGGCACCCATGTTCCTGGGCAAAGGGGCAGGGTCAGAGGCCTCTACATGGGCTGAAACCAGAGTCTCGGTGTAATCCCTGCACCCCAAACAGTGGCACCATGCAGGGAGTACACAAAAGCAAAATTCCCTATTCCCAGACCTCTCCAGGTGGGTGGGGTGCCTCACCCAGCCATTCAGGCTAACATCCTGGGGAAGAAAAAAAACGGAAGCACTAGGGGGAGGGGTGCGCAAGCAGCTTGCAGTCTGTCTCTGGAGCAGATCTGTGGATCCAATCGCTGAAATTAGCTTAACCCACAGTCTGCTCACCTCCCAACTGACTTACACAGCTATAATTGACAAAGTCTCTCTCAGATCAGCGATCTAAGACAAGAGACGTGATATTTTTTAGTGCCTTTTGCTATGCACATAGGGGCGGGGGCAACTTCTTGTCAGATGATACAGGATGAAAAACACATTGCTAAGGGAAAAACCTCAGAAAACACTGCAGAAGTTAGACATCATCACCTGTAGGATTTTTAACAAGGAAGAAGCCTGCAAAAAAACAATCCCATGGGTTAAATTTGTTAAGGCAAATTTAGATATAACTGGGGAACTGAACAGAAGTCAACATGCCCCCATAACTGCTTAAGTTGGTGGCTCTGATTGGCAGAGCTTTCATACTCAGGCCTGTATATTAAAAAGAGGGACTTGGCAGCTTTTAAGACCTCTTGTTCTGCAGGCAGAGACTAGGGCATCTTCTTCCCAGCCAAAACAGGTTACAAAGTGCAAAAAGCCTGGCGAGAGTGGTCCCACGGAGTGCTAGGCATACTGGGCACACCTGGAGGCTTATAGAAAGTCACTTTGAGAACAATTGGTTTTCAGCCCAGCCTGATTATGCTGGCGGCTCTGACAGACCCTTACCCAGAGCCCTGCACTGAGTGGAAATCGAGTGGAAATTTACCTACTCTCTAAGCCTCTTACTCTCCAGGCAGCAGCTGGATCATCAGGCTGCTAATTCAGGAAGGAAAGACTAGGAGAGAGGCTCCAGGAAAACGGACTCTCCCATTGTTGGAGCCTGAAAATGCTAACAAGCCCCAAGTATCAATGAGACTGAAGCCTAGTATATGACATTGCCATAGAGACTCATAAACTGCAAATCTCTACCTAAGCATGCCACAGGGACAGAACCTGGGGTACAGAGCCACTGACCAGGAAAAGGGAGAGGAAAGAAAAAGAAAGAAGATAACTTCTCAAAATCAAGAAAAATCTATGGATTTTATAACTTTTTTCACTTTTTTTTGTTTCTTTCATCTTGTCTTTATTATTATTTTATTTTTCTTCCACCTTGGTCCTTTTATTCTCTGCTCATCTTATTATTTTCTTTCCATCTTGAAGTACATTACGCATTATTGTTACATTTCCCATTTTTTTCTTTTAATCTTCCTTTCTCTCTATGAGGGTTACACTCCAAAACCTTTAAATCTCTCTTCTTTTTTTTCTTCTTTTTATTTTCTTTTTTTCTTTTTTCATTTTTCTCCCCCTCTCTTTTCTTTTCTTTTTTACTTTACCTCTCATTTGATCCTCACTCATGAACAAATTATTTTATTTGGAACATAAATTTTTTCTATGTGGCATTTTGGGTGCTTTTTACTTAGTTTTTTTTTTAACTCATTAGCATTTTCCCCAACCCTGGCTCACCATTCTATGTAGTTTTTGTTCCACTTAATACAATAGTATTTTTTCCTGTTTCCTTCTTATCCCTTTCATTATATCTCTCAGTTGACCAACATTTACAAGTAAATCATTTTCTTCTTGATCCAAATTTTTTCCTTTCTTGCATTTTGTGGGTCCATATCTCCTTTTTTGCCCTTTTATCACTTCTCCCCCACTCAGACCCTCCATTATAGGGAGTTTTTGTTCCATTTAGCACAATATAATTCACAGTTTTTCATGGTAATTTCTCAAGGAGGAAGGGAAAAAAATAATAAATAATTTTTTTTAACTTTTTATTTTTTATTAATTCTCATTAGTATTATTAACAAAACCACCCTCAGTTGCCATTAAGGAAAAGGAAATCGAATATCATGGATACAAAAAACAGAGATGTAGCACAAATAGATGAGGAAAAGCTATGGAGAAAAAATTTAATAGATTGAAAACCTTGGATTTAAATGACATAGAATTTAAAATAGAAATCCTAAAAATACTCAGAGATATACAAGAAAACACAAAAGGGCAATTTAATGATCTTAAAAAAAAACCTCAACAAAGAATATATTACCAAGGAAATTGAAAATATGAAAACAAAACAAACAGAGATGAAAAACTCAATTCATGAACTAAAAAATGAGGTAACAAACTTAGCTAATAGAAAAGTCCAAATAGAAGAGAGGATTAGTAACATAGAAGACAGGCAACTTGAGGAACAACAGAGAAAAAAAGAGAGATTCAATAATTTAAAAAATGAGAAAGTCCTACAAAAATTGTCTGACTCCATCAAAAAGACTAACATAAGAATAATAGGTATATCAGAAGGAGAAGAGAGAAAATGGAATGGAAAACATATTTAAATGAATAATAGATGAGAACTTCCCAAGCCTGTGGAAAGAACTAAAGCCTCAAATTCAAGAAGCAAAAAGAAAACCGAGTTTTCTTAACCACAACAAATCTACTCCAAGGCACATCATAAAGAAATTGGCACAAACCAACGACAAAGAAAAAATTCTCAAGGCAGCCAGGGAAAAGAAGAATACAGCATATAAATAAAGGCCTATTAGATTATCATCGGATTTCTCAGCAGAAAATCTACAAGCTAGAAGAAAGTGGACCCCAATATTTAAAATTCTGAAAAGAGGAACTTCTAACCAAGAATACCATACCCATCAAAGCTATCCTTCAAATACGAAGAAGAAATAAAAACAGATACAGAAAAGATGAATTTATCATCAGAAAACCCCCACTTCAGGAAATACTAAAGGGGGTTTTCCAACCAGGTATAAAGAACAAAACAAAACAAAAGCACAAGCAAAAGCTCCACCAAGAACACAATAAAACCAAATTTAAACTATTACAACAAAAACAAAAACAAAAGGGGAGAGGACGAAGATTAACAGTAGAAAAGGACAATGGAGTACAGACATACATTAGATAGGGTACTACAATAAATATGGTAGGTATCCTTTTCATTACTTAATGGTAACCACTCTTGAAAAAACCACCACAGAAGCACATGACTTAAAAAAGATAGCAACAGATGAAAGAAGTATGGAATACAAAAAAACAAAAAACAAAAACAAATGATAGCAAAACAAAAGAGAATAATCAAACAAGATACAAAACAAATAGAAAGCAATTTATAAAATGGCAATAGGAAACCCACAACTGTCAATAATTACACTAAATGTAAATGGATTAAACTCACCAATAAAGACACAGAGTAGCAGAATGGATTAAAAAAGAAAATCCAACTGTATGCTGCCTACAAGAAATACATCTAAGCAACAAGGATAAAAACAAATTCAAAGTGAAAGGCTGGAAAACAATCCTCCAAGCAAATAACATCCAAAAAAAAGCAGGTGTAGCAATACCCATATCTAATAATGCTGACTAAAAGACAGAAAAAGTACTCAGAGACAAAAATGGCTATTTTATAATTACTAAGGGGACACTGAATCAAGAAGACATAACAATTCTTAATATATGAGCACCAAACCAAGGAGCACCAAAATATAGAAGACAGCTACTTATTGAATTTAAAACAAAAACTGACAAAAACACAATCATACTTGGAGACCTCAGTACACTGCTGACAGCTCTAGATCGTTAATCCAAACAGAGAATCAGCAAAGATATATTGGCCTGAAACAAAACACTAGAGCTACTGGATATGATAGACATCTTCAGGACATTTTATTACAAAGTGAGAGAGTATACATTTTTCTCTAGTGTACATGGAACATTCTCAAGAACTGACCATATGTTGGGCCACAAAAATAACATCAGAAAATTGAGAAAAATGAAAATTGTACCAAGCATATTTTCTGATCATAAAGCCTTGAAACTAGAATTCAACTTCAAAAAAGAGGAAAAAAATTCCACAAAAATGTGGAAACTAAACAACATACTGTTAAAAAATGAATGGGTCAAAGACAAAATAAGAGCAGAGATCAAAAGATATATACAGAGAAATGCAAATGACAATACAACATTTCAGAACCTCTGGGATGCAGCAAAAGCAGTAATAAGAGGGAAGTTCATATTACTTCAGGCCTATATGAACAAACGAGAGAGCCCAAATAAACCACTTAACTTCACACCTTAAAGAATTAGAAAAGGAAGAACATAGAGAAACCAAAACCAGCTGAAGAAAGGAGATAATAAAAATCAGAGCAGAAATAAATGACATAGAGCAATGATTTTCAACCTTTTTTGAGCTGCGGCATATTTTTTACATTTACAAAATCCTAGGGCACACCACCTACCAAAATGACACAAAATGACACTCTAACACAGTACTTATTATACATATAGTTAATAATATAGTTTCAAAATATATTTATACTCACATCTGACCATGTCTCATGGCACACTAGTGTGCCGCAGCACACTGGTTGAAAAACACTGACATAGAGAACAGAAAAACTACAAAAATATTAATAAAACAAGGAGTTGGTTCTTTGAAAAGATCAACAAAATTGACAAACCTTTGGCAAGACTTACCAAAGAAAAAAGAGAAAGGACTCATATAAACAAAATCCAAAATGAAAGAAGAGAAATCACCACAGACATCACAGATATACAAAGAATTATTGTAGAATACTATGAAAAACTATGTGCCACCAAATTCAACAATCTAGAAGAAATGTATAAATTCCTAGAACAATGCAACTTTCCTAGACTGAGTCAAGAAGAAGCAGAAAGTCTAAATAGATCAATTAGCAGGGAAAAAATAAAAAAAAAACTATTAAAAATCTCCCCAAGAATAAAAGTCCAGGCCCAGATGGTTATGCTAGTTATGGCACACACACACAAAAAAACTACAGACCAATATTTCTAATGAATACAATGCTAAAATACTAAACAAAATACTAGCAAATCGAATACAACAACATGTTAAGAAATAATACAGGCCCTGGCCGGTTGGCTTAGTTGTAGAGCGTTGGTCTGGAGTGCAAGAGACCCTAGTTTGATTCCCAGCCAGGGTACATGGGAGAAGCGTTCATATGCTTTTCCACCCCTCCCAAACTCCTTCCTCTCTGTCTCTCTCTTCCCCTCCTGCAGCCGAGGCTCCATTGGAGCAAAGTTGGCCTGGGCACTGAGGATGGCTCAAAGGCCTCTGTCTCAGGTGCTAGAATGGCTCTGGTTGCAACAGAGCGATGCCCCAGATGGACAGAGCACCGCCCCCTGGTGGGCATGCCAGGTGGATCCTGATCGAGTGCATGCGGGAGTCTGTCTGACTATCTCCCTGTTTCCAATTTCAGAAAAATACAAAAAAATAAAAAAATAATACATCATGATGAAGTGGGATTCTTCCCAGAATCTCAAGAATGGTTCAACATAGGTAAAACAGATAACATAATACACAATACCAAAAAAACAAAGAACAAAAACCATATGATCTTATCAATAGATGCAGAAAAAGGCATTCAATAAAATACTACACAACTTTATGCTTAAGACACTCAACAAAATGGGTATAGAAGGAAAATATCTCAACATGATAAAAGCCATATATGATAAACCATCAGCTAACATCATATTAAATGGAATAAAACTGAAGGCTTTCCCCTTAAATCAGGAACAAGACAAGGTTGTCCACTCTCTCTACTCTTATTTAATGTGGTGCTAGAAGTTCTGGCCAGAGCAATCAGACAAGATAAAGAAATAAAAGGCATCCATATTGGAAAAGAAGAAAGAAAGGTCTCACTTTTTGCAGATGATATGATCCTATACATTGAAAACACCAAAGACTCCACAAAAAGATTACTAGAAACAATAAACCAAAACAGTAAAGTCGCAGGATACAAAATTAATATACAAAAGTCCATAGCCATTCTATATGCCAACAACAAACCATTAGAAAACAAACTAAAAAAATAATAATAGCCTTCACGATTGCAACAAAATAATAAAATACCTAGGAATAAACATAACAAAGAATGTAAAGGACTTGTATAACAAAAACTACAAAGCATTGTTAAGGGAAATTGAAAAAGATACAGTGAAATGAAAAAATGGTTTTTTGTTCTTGGATAAGAAGAGTAAATATAATCAAAATGATCATATTTCACAAAGCCATATACAAATTTATTGCAATTTCCATCAAAATTCCAATGCCATTTTTTAAAGGAATGGAACAAAAAATCATCAGATTTATATGGGACTATAAAAATCCTCGAATAGCCAATGCAATTGTAAGAAAAAAGGACAAAGTTGGGTGTGTTACAAACCTGACCTCAAATTATATTATAGAGCCCTGAAAATCAAAACAGCATGGTATTGGCAGAAAAATGGACACTCAGACCAATAGAACCGAATAGAAAGTCCAGAAATAAAACCTCATATACATGGTCAAATAATTTTTGATAAAGGGGCCAACAACACACAATGGAGAAAAGAAAGCCTCTTCAACAAATGGTGCTGAGAAAACTGGAAAGCCACATGCAAAAGAAAGACATTCGGCTAGAGTGTGTCCTCTTGTACTAAAATTAATTCAAAATGGATCAAAGACTTAAGTATAAGACCTGAAACAATAAAGTACATGGAAGAAAACATAGGTACTAAACTCAGGGACCTTCGTTTTAACGAGCATTTTATGAATTTTACTCTAAAGACAAGAGAAGTGAAGGCAAAGATAAGTGAATGAGACTATATCATACTAAGAAGTTTTTGCTCAGCAAGAGAAACTGACAACAAAATAAACAGACAGCCAACTAAATGGGAAATGATATTTTCAAACAACAGCTCAGATAAGGGCCTAATATCCAAAATATACAAAGAACTCATAAAACTCAACAAACGATAAAAAAAAATCCAATAAAAAAAATGAAAAGAGGACATGAACAGACACTTCTCCCAGGAAGAAATACAAATGGCTAATAAATATTTGAAAAGATGCTCATCTTCATTAGCTATTAGAAAAATGCAAATCAAAACTACAATGAGATAGCACTTCATACCTGTTAGATTAGCTATTATCTACAAGACAGGTAATAGCAAGTGTTGGAAAGGCTGTGGAGAAAAAGGAACTCTCATCCACTGTTGGTGGGAATGTAAAGTAATGGAACCATTATGTAAGAATTTTTGGTGGTTCCTTAAAAAACTAAAAACGGAACTACATTATGATCCAGTAATCCCTCTACTGGGTATATGCCTCCAAAACTCAGAAAAATTGATACATAAAGACACATGTTGCTCCATGTTCATTGCATCATTATTCACAGTGGCCAAGACATGAAAACAACCAAAAAGCCCTTCAATAGATTACTGGATAAAGAAGAAGTGGTACATATACACTATGGAATACTACTCAGCCATAAGAAATGATGACATTGGATCATTTACAACAAAATAGATGAATCTTGATAATATTATACGCTGTGAAATAAGTAAATCAGAAAAAACTAAGAACTACATGATTCCATACATAGGTGGGACATAAAAACGAGACTAAGAGACATGGACAAGAATGTGGAGGTTGTGGGGGTGGGGAGGAGAAGGACGGAGAGGTGAATGGGGAGGGAGATGGGCACAAAGAAAACCAGATAGAAGGTGATGGAGGACAATCTGACTTTAGGTGATGGGTATGAAACATAATTGAATGACAAGATAAACTGGAGATGTTTTCTTTGAACATATGTACCCTGATTTATTGATGTCACCCCATTAAAATTAATAAAAATTTATTTAAAAATCTAGGTACATTCATGCCATACAAAGGTAAGATTTCCTTCTTTTTTATGGTTGCATAGCATTCCAATTTTTGTATATACCACAATTTTAATCCACTCATCCAGTCATGGATACTTGGGCTGTTTCAAGATCTTAGCTATTGTAAACAATGCTGCAATAAACATGGGGGTACATGTCTTCTTTTAAATCAGTGATTTGGTATTCTTAGCATATATAGCTAATAGTGGGACAGCTGGGTCAAAAGGAAGTTCAATTTTTAATTTTTTGAGGAATCTCCATAATTTTTTCCACAGTGGATGCACCAGTTTACATTACCACCAGCAGTGCAGGAGGGTTCCCTTTTCTCCACATCCTTGCCAGCACTTATTCTGTGTTGTTTTGTTACTGAGTGCCAGTCTGAGAAGTTTGAAATGGTATCTCCTTGTGTCTTTAATTTGCATTTCTCTGAAAATTAGTGATGTTGAACATTTTTTCATATGCCTACTGGCAATTTCTATATCCTCTTTGGAGAAGTGTCTATTCCGAACTTTTGCCCATTTTTTAATTGGATTGTTTACCTTCCTTTATTTATATTATTATTATTTATTTATAAATAAATTTTTATTAATGTTAATGGGGTGACATCAATAAATCAGGCTACATATATTCAAAGAAAACATGTCCAGGTTATCTTGTCATTAAATTATGTTGCATACCCATCACCAAAACTCAGATTGTCCTCTGTCACCTTCTATCTAGTTTTTTTGTGCCCCTCCCCCTCCCCTTCCCCTCTCAATCCTTCCCTCCCCACCCGTAACCACCACACTCTTCTCCATTTCTTTCAGTTTTGTTTTTATGTCCTACCAATTTATGGAATTATGTAGTTCTTTTTTTTTCTGATTTATTTATTTACTCCATATAATGTTATCAAGATCTAACCATTTTGTTGTAAATGATCCGATGTCAACATTTCTTATGGCTGAGTAGTATTCTGTAGTGTATATGTGCCACATCTTTATCTAGTCTTATATTGAAGGGCTTTTTGGTTGTTTCCATGTCTTAGCCAATGTGAACAATGCTGCAATGAACATGGGGATACATGTGTCTTTACATATCAATATTTCTGAGTTTGGGGGGTACATACCCAGTAGAGGGATTGATGGGTCATAAGGTATTTCTATTTTCAGTTTTTTGAGGAACCACCATAATATCATCCATAATGGTTGTACTACTTTAGAGTCCCACCAACAGTGAATGAGGGTTCCTTTTTCTCCACAGCCCCTCCAATATTTGCTATTACCTGTCTTGTTGATAATAGCTAATCTAACAGGTGTGAGGTGGTATCTCATTGTAGTTTTGATTTGCATTTCTTTGATAGCTAATGAAGATGAGCATCTTTTCAAATATCTGTTAGCCATTTGTATTTCTTCCTGGGAGAAGTGTCTGTTCACGTCCCCTCCCCATTTTTTTATTGGATTGTTTGTTGTTGAGTTTTATGAGTTCTTTGTATATTTTGGATATTAGGCCCTTATCTGAGCTGTTGTTTGAAAAGCATTTCCCATTTAGGTGGCTGTCTGTTAATTTGGTTGTCAAATTCACTTGCTGAGCAAAAACATTTTAGTCTGATGTAGTTCCATTTATTTATCTTTGCCTTCACTTCTCTTGCTTTTGGAGTCAAATTCATAAAATGCTCTTTAAAACCTAGGTCCATGAGTTTAGTACCTATGTCTTCTTCTATGTACTTTATTGTTTCAGGTCTTATATTTAGATCTTTGATCCATTTTGAATTAATTTTAGTACAAGGGGACAAACTGTAGTCAAGTTTCATTCTTTTGCATGTTGCTTTCCAGTTTTCCCAGCAACGTTTGTTGAAGAGGCTTTCTTTTCTCCATTGTGTGTTGTGTGCCCCTTTTTCAAAAATTATTTGACCATATATATGTGGTTTTATTTCTGGAGTTTCTATTCTGTTCCATTGGTCTGAGTGTCTATTTTTCTGCCAATACCATGCTGTTTTGATTGTTGTGGCCCTATAATACAGTTTGAATCAAGTATTGTAATGCCTCTAGCTTGATTCTTTTTTCTTAGATTGGCTTTGGCTATTCCGTGTTTTTTATAGTTCCATATAAATATGATAATTTTTTTTTCATTTATTAAAAAATTTCATCAGAATTTTGATGGGAATTGCATCTAATTTATAAGTTTCTTTGAGTAATATGGTTAATTTGATTATATTTATTCTTCCTATCCAAAAACAAGGAATATTTTTCCATCGTATTGTATTTTTTTCAATTTCGCTTAACAATGCTTTGTAGTTTTTGTTATATAGGTCCTTCACATTCCTTGTTATGTTTTTTCCTAGGTATTTTATTAATGTTGTTGTAATCGTGAAGTGGATTGTTTTTTTGAATTCGTTTTCTAATATTTCATTGTTGGCATATAGAAAGGCTATGGACTTTTGTATTTTAATTTTGTATCCTGCGACCTTTCTTTATTGTTTTATTGTTTCTAGTAATCTTTTTGTAGAGTCTTTGGGGTTTTCAATGTATAGCATCATATCATCTGCAAAAAGTGATACCTTTACTACTTCTTTTTCGATATGAATGTCTTTTATTTCTTTCTCTTGTTTGATTGCTCTTGCCAGAACTTCTAGCGCCATGTTAAATAACAATGGAGAGTGTGGACAAATCTGTCTTGTTTCTATTTTAAGGAGGAAAGTCCTCAGTTTTATGCCATTTAATATGATGTTAGCTAATGTTTTATCATATATGGCCTTTATCATGTTGAGATATTTTCCTCCTATAACCATTTTCTTTATTTTCTTAAACATAAAGTTGTGTTGTATTTTATCGAATGCCTTCTCTGCATCTATTGATAAGATCATGTGGTTTTTGTTCTTTATTTTGTTGATATGGTGTATTATGTTATCCATTTTACGTATGTTGAACCATCCTTGAGATTCTGGGATGAATCTCACTTGATCATAATGTATTATTTTTTTAATATGTTGTTGTATTCTATTTGCCAGTATTTTGTTTAGCATTTTAGTATCTGTATTCATTAGAGATATTGGTCTGTAGTTTATTAATTTTGTGCCGTCCTTGCCAGTTTTCGGTATGAGGGTTATGTTGGCCTCATAAAATGTGTTTGGAAGTATTGCTTCTTTTTCAATTTTTTGGAAGACTTTGCGTAGAATAGAAAGCAAGTCTTCTTTGAATGTTTGATAGAATTCACTAGTATAACCGTCTGGGCCTGGACTTTTATTTTTGGGGAGGTTTTTAATAGTTTTTTCTATTTCTTCCCTGCTAATTCGTCTGTTTAGGCTTTCTGCTTCTTCTTGACTCAGTCTAGGAAGGTTGTATTGTTCTAGGAATTTATCCATTTTTTCTAGATTATTCAATTTGTTGGCATATAGTTTTTCATAGTATTCTACAATAATTCTTTGTATATCTGTGAAATCTGTGGTGATTTCTCTTCTTTCATTTTGGATATTGTTTATATGAGTCCTTTCTCTTTTTTCTTTGGTGAGTCTTGCCTAGGGTTTGTCATTTTTGTTAATATTTTTTATTATTTCCTTTGTTTTGCTGGTTTTGGTTTGTCTTTGTTCTTCTTTTTCTACTTCCTTAAGGTGTGAAGTTAAGTGGTTCACTTGGGCTCTCTCTTGTTTGTTTATATAGGCCTGAAGTGATATGAACTTTCCTCTTATTACTGGTTTTGCTGCATCTCAGAGATTCTGAAATGTTGTATTGTCATTTTCATTTGTCTGTATATATCTTTTGATCCTGTGCTTATTTCTTTTTTGATCCATTGATTTTTTAAAAGTATGTTGTTTGCTTTCCACATTGTTGTTCCTTTTTTCCCCTCTTTTTTTGCAGTTGAATTCTAGTTTCAAGGCTTTATAAGCAGAAAATATGCTTGGTACAATTTTTATTTTTCTTATTTGGCTGATGTTATTTTTGTGGCCCAGTATATGGTCAATTCTTGAGAATGTTCCATGTATACTGGAGAAAAAAGTATGCTCTGTCGCTTTGAGATGAAGTGTCCTGTAGATTTCTATCATATCCATGTGCTCTAGTGTTTCATTTAAGGCAAATACATCTTTATTGTATTCTGTTTCGATGAATGATCTAGAGCCATCAGAGTTGTATTATGGTCTGCAAGTATGATTGTATTTTTGTCAGTTTTTGTTTTTAGGTCAATAATTAACTGTCATATATTTTGTTGCTCCTTGGTTTGGTGCATATATATTAAGGATTGTTATGTCTTCTTGCTTCAGTGTCCCCTTAATCTTTATGCAATGACCATTTTTGTCTCTGAGTACTTTTACTGTTTTGTAGTCAGCATTATTAGATATGAGTATTGCTATGCCTGCTTTTTTTTAGATGTATTGGAGTATTGTTTTTTAGCCTTTCTCTTTGAATTCGTTTTTATCTTTGTTGCTTATATTTGTTTCTTGTTGTAGCATACAGTTGGATTTTTTTAAATCTATTCTGCTACTCTGCGTCTTTTTATTGGTGAATTTAATCCATTTACATTTAGTGTAATTATTGACACTTGTGGGTTCCCTATTGCCATTTTATAAATTGCTTTCTTTTTGTTTTTATCTTATTTGATTGTTCTCTTTTGTTTTTTTATCATTTGTTTTTTTGGGTTTTTTTTTGTATTCCATACTTCTTTCCTCTCTTGCTACCTTTTTTAACTCATGTGCTTCTGTGGTGGTTTTTTCAAGTGTGGTTACCATTAAGTAATGAAAAGGGTACTTACCATATTTATTGTAGTACACTATCTTATGAATGTTTCTGTACTCCATCATCTTTTGCTACTGTTAATCTCTGTCCTCTCCCCTTTTTTTTGTTTTTGTTGTCACAGGTTAAATTTGATTTTATTTTGTTCTTGGTGGAGATTTTATTTGTGGTTTTATTTTGTTTTGTTCTTTATAAATGTTTGGAAAAACCATTTTAGTATTTCCTGGAGTGGGAGTTTTCTGATGATAAATTACCTAATCTTTTTTGTATTTGTGAATGTTTTTATTTCTTCTTTGTATTTGAAGGATAGCTTTGATGGGTATAGTTTCTTTGCTGAAAGTTCCTCTCTTTCAAGGTTTTTAATATTGGGGTCCACTTTCATCTAGCTTGTAGAGTTTCTGCTGAGTAATCTGATGATAATTTAATAGGCCTTCCTTTATATGTTGTATTCTTCTTTTCCCTGGCTGCCTTGAGAATTTTTTTTTTTTGTCATTGGTTTGTGCCATTTTCATTATGATGTGCATTGGAGTAGGTTTGTTGTGGTTAAGAAAACTCGGTGTTCTGTTTGCTTCCTGAATTTGAGGCTTTATTTCTTTCCACAGGCTTGGGAAGTTCTTATCTATTATTTGTTTGAATATATTCTTCATTCCATTTTCTCTCTCTTCTCCCTCTGATATACCTATTATTCTTATGTTATTCTTTTTGATGGAGTCAGGCAATTTTTGTAGGGCTTTCTCATTTTTTAAAATTTTTGAGTCTCTCTCTTTTTCTCTCTGTTGTGCCTGAAGTTGCTTGTCTTCTCTGTCACTAATCCTCTCTTCTATCTAGACTGTTCTATTAGCTCAGCTTGTTACCTCATTTTTTAGTTCATGAATTGAGTTTTTCATCTCTGATTTTTTTTATAGTTTCAATTTCTTTGGTAATCAATTTTTTGTGGTTGTTGTGTATTTTTTTTGAGCTCCCTAAATTGTCTTTCTGTGTTGTCTTGTATATCTCTGACTATTTTTAGGATTTCTATTTTAAATTCTCTGTCATTTAGCTCCAAGTTTTCCAATATATTAAATTTTTTCTCCATAGATTTTTCCACATCTATCTGTGCTACTTCTCTATCTTTTGTATTCATGACATTTGATTTCCTTTTTCTTAATGGCATCTTAGGCTAGTCTTGTTGATAACACTAATGAGAATTAATAAAAAATAAAAAGTAAAAAAAGAAAAAAAATTGGAAAAAAATAATAATAATTGATTATTTCCGCCATTTTTCTTCTCTTCTCTTCCCCTCCTCTCCCCTCCTCCTTAGGAAAATATTGTGATGAACTTTGAATTATATTATGCTAAATGGAACAAAAGCTTCCTATAACAGAGGGCCTGAGTTGGGGGGAAGTGTTTAAGGGGCAAAAAAGGAGGTAGGGACCCACAAAATGCAAAGAAGAAAAAACTTTGGGTCAAGTATAAAATGATTTGTTTGTAAGTAATGGTTGACTAAGAGATATAATGAGAGGGATAAGAGGGAAACAGGAAAAAGAAAAAAAAATTGTATTGTATTAAGTGGAGCAAAAACTAAACAGAATGGAGAGCCTGGGTTTGGAGGAATGCTAATGAGTTAAAAAGTGAAATAATAAGCACCCAAAATGCCACAAAAGAAACCTGAGTCCCAAATAAAATAATTTGTTCGTGATTGAGGATTGAATGAGAGAAAAAGTAAAAAGAGAAAAATGAAACTAATACAGAGGGAGAAAAAAGAAAATGGGGAAAAGGAAAAGAAGAAAAAAGAAAACAAAACAAAAAGAGAGAGAGATTTAAGGGTTTTAGAGTGTAACCCTCATGGAGAGTAACAAAAAAGACAAGAAATAAAATAAGAAATGTAACACTTATGGGTAGTGTAGTTCATGAAGAGGAAAGAATAAGATGGGCAGAGAATAAAAGGGCCAAGGTGGAGTCAAAAGAAATAATAATAATAAAGGCCAGAAGATAAAAGAAACAAAAAAAATAGTGGAACAAGTTAAAAGTCTGTGGATTTTTCTTGATTTTGAGAGGTTAACTTTTTCCTTTTTTTTCCCTCTCCCTCTTCCCGGTCAGTGACTTTGTACTCCAGGCTCTGCCCCTGTGGCATGCTTAGGTAGAGATTTGCAATTGATGAGACTCTATAGCAATGTCATATATTAGGCTTCAGTCTCATTGGTAGTTAAGGCTTGTTAGCGTTTGCAGGCTCTGACAATGAGAGAGTCCATTTTTCCAGAGCCTCTCTCTTAGTTTCTCCTTCCTGAGTTAGCAGCCTGATGATCCAGCTATGAGGCTGCCGCTGCCTCTGCCTGGGGAGTAGGAGGCTCAAAGACCTGAAAAATCCCCACTTTATCCCCACTCAATGCAGGGCTCTGAGTAAGGCCAGCATAATCAGGTGGGGCTGGGGGCCAATTGCTCTCAAGGTGACTTTTTATGAGCCTCCAGGCCTATTCAGCATTATTAGCACTCTGTGAGACCACTCTCTCCAGGATTTTTGCACTTTGTATCTTGTTTTGGCTGGGAAGAAGATGCCCTAGTTGCTGCCTGCAGTACAGGAGGTCTTAACATCTGCCATGTCCCTCTGTTTAGTGTATATCCCTGAGTATGAGAGCTCTGCCAATCAGAAGTTTCCCCCACCCCTTTAGCAACAGGCACTAAAAAATATCACGCCTCATGTTTTAGATCACTGAACTGGGAGAGATGTTGTCAGTTAGAGCTGTGTAGGTCAGTTGGGAGGTGAGCAGACTGTTGGTTAAGCTAATTTCAGGGATTGGATCTGCTGATCTGTTCCAGGAAGGACTGCAAGCTTCCCCCCAGGCCCCTCCTTTGATGCTTGATTGTTAGCTTGAATGGCTGGGTGAGGTGCCCCACCTGCCCAAAGAAGCTCAGGTGTAGGAAAGTTTGCTTCGGTGCACTCCCCGCACGCCGCTGGCAGCTGCTTCTCGTGGTGCAGGCGTTAGCTTGTGTGGACTGATTCACCATGGGCACACTCTTTCCTCAGCTTAAACGAACATCTCTGCCATAGCCTAGCTTCCTCCCCACCCTTAGCTCACCCGACTCTCAGTTCCAAGTGAAAGCAGCCTTTGCTCAGGTTAGTGAGGAAGGCAGAGTGTTCCTTTCTCTGTCTTATTTTCTTCAGGGTTGATTATATATTTAGTCAATTTTTCGCTTGATCATACCTTCGTTTTCAGTGTGTGGAACTCCCAGATGCTCCAAGAATAGATTTTTCTGTCTCTGGTTGATGAACTTTTTGAAATTTTGGGGAGATTTATTGGTCGTGCTCCTCACGTCGCCATTTCTATGACGTCACTCTGTTTACCTTCTTAATGTTGAGTTTTAGTTTTTTTTTTTTTTTATAAATTTTGATTATTAACTCCTTATCAGACATACTTGTGAATATGTTCTCTCATTGCATGGGTTGTCTTTTCATTTTGTTAGTGGTGGTTTTCACTTTGAAAAGGATTTTGTAGTTTGATATAGTCACATTTGTTCATCCTATTCTTTATTTCACTTACCCATGGAGAAAAATCAGCAAAAATATTGCTATGAGAAATATCGGAGAGTTTACTGTCTATGTCTTTTTCCAAGATGTTTATGGTTTCATGTCTTACATTTAAGTCTTTTATCCACTTTCAGTTTATTTTTATAAATAGTGTATGCCTGTGGTCTAGTTTCACTTTTTTAATGTACGTGTCAAATTTTCCCAACATCATTTATTAAAGAGACTGTCTTTACTCCATTGTATGCTCTTGCCTCTATTGCCAAATATCAGTTGACCATATAGGTGTGGGCTTATTTCTGGGTTCTCTGTTCTGTTCCATTGATGTGTATGCCTGTTCTTATGCCAGTACCAAGTTGATTACAATGGCCTTGTAGTGTAACTTAATATCAGAAAGTGTAATACCTCTCACTTTATTCTTTATTTTCAAGATTGTTGAGGTTGTTCATGTTCTTTTTCGGTTCCATATAAATTTTTGAAATATTTGTTCTATATTTTTGAAGTATGCCATTGGTATTTCAATAGGGATTGCATAGAATTTATAGACTGATTTGAGTAATATAGTCATTTTAATGATGTTTATTCTTATCCATGAATATGGTATATGCTTTCACTTGTTTGTATCTTCCTTGATTTAATTTTATGATGTTTTACAATTTTTCAAATAAAAGTTTTTTAACTCCTTGGTTAAATTTACTTCTAAGTACTTTAATGTTTTTGTTGCAATAGTGAAGGGGATTGTTTCATTAATTTCTCTTTCAGACAATTTATTGGTGTAAAAAATGCCACTAATTTCTGAATATTAATTTTATATTCTGCCATCTTGTCGAATTCATTTATCAGGTCTAATGGTTTTTTGACTGAGACTTTGAGGTTTTCTATGAACAGTATCATGTCCTCAGCAAATAATGATAATTTCACTTTTTCTTTTTCAATTCAGATATGCTTTTTTCTTCTTTTTGTCTGATGGCTGTGACTAGGCCTTCCAGAACTAAGTATAATAAGAGTGGTGAAAAGAGGCACCCTTGCCTAGTTCCTGACCTTAAGAGGATTGCTTTTAATTTTTGCCCATTGAGAATGCTGTTGGCTGTGGGTTTGTCTTAGATGGCCTTTATCATGTTGAGGTATGTTCCCTGTATTCCCACTTTGCTGAGAGTTTTGATCTTAAATGGGTGTTGGATTTTATCAAATGCTTTTTTTCTGCATCTATTGATATAATCATGTGATTTTTATTCTTCCTTTTGTTTATGTGATTAATCATTTTTTTTACAGGGACAGAGAGAGTCAGATAGGGACAGACAGACAGGAATGCAGAGAGATGAGAAGCATCAATCATCAGTTTTCACTGCGACACCTTGGTTGTTCATTGATTGCTTTCTCATATGTGCCCTGACTGCGGGCCTTCAGCAGACCGAGTAACTCCTTGCTCAAGCCAGCGACCTTGGGTCCAAGCTTGTGAGTTTTTCTTTTTCTCAAGCCAGATGAGCCTATGCTCAAGCTGGTGACTTCGGGGTCTCAAACCTGGGTCCTCCGCATCCCAGTCTAATGCTCTATACACTGTGCCACTGCCTTGTCAGGCATGAATCATTTCTTGATTTGTGAATATTGTACCAGCATTGCCTCCCAAGAATAAATGACACTTGCTCATGATGTATAATTTTTTTCATGTATTGCTGGATTTGGTTTGCTAGTATTTTGTTGAGAGAGTTTTAGCATCTTTGTTCATAAGAGATATTTGTCTATAGTTATCTTTGTAGTGTCTTTACCTGGTTTTGGAATGAGGATCATGCTTGCCTCATAAAGTGAGCTTGGAAATCTTCCCTTCTCTTGAATTATTTTAGAATAGCTTGAGAAGGATAGGTGTTAGCTCTTCTTTGAATATTTGGTAAAATTTACCTGTGAAGCCATCTGATCCAGAACTTTTCAGTACTGGAAGTATTTTGAAAACTGTTTCAATTTCATTTGTGTAATTAGTCTGTTTAGGTTTACTGATTTTTTCAGATTGAGTTTTGGAAGATTGTATGTTTCTAAGAATTTTATTCATTTCACCTAGGTGGCCTATTTTTTTTGGCAAATACTTCTTCATAGTTTTTTTTACATTTATTGTATTTCTATGGTGTCAGTTGTTACTTCTCCATTTTCATTTCTAATTATATTTATTTGTGTTCCCTCTTTTTTTTTTGATGAGTCTGGTTAAGGGTTTGTTAATCTTTTTTACCTTTCCAAAGAACTGGCTCTTGGTTTTATTTATCTTTTGTGTTGTATTTTTAGCATCTATGTCATTTATTTCAGCTCTGATCTTTATTATTTCCTTATTTCTACCTCCTCTGTGCTTTATTTGTTGTTCTTTCTCTAGTTCTTTTAGATACAGGGTTTAGTAGTTTACTTGAGCTATTTTTTTTGCTTCTTTAAGTATGCTTGTAATGGTGTGAATTTCCCTCTAAAGACTGATTTTGCTGTGTCCCATGAATTTTGCATTGTTGTATGTTCATTTTTATTTTTTTCAAGAATTTTTTTATTGTTTCCTTGAGCTCATTGTTAACTAATTAATTATTTAATAATATGCTATTTACCATCCAAGTGTTTGAATTTTTTCAGTTTTTCTATTGCAATTGGTTTCTAGTTTCACACCATTGTGATCAGAGATATGCTTTATATGATTTTAATCTTCTTAAATTTATTGAGACTCATTTTATGTCCTAGAGAATGTACCATAAGCTCTTGAAAAAAATGTATCTTCTGCTGTTTGGAATAAAATGTTTTAAAGATATCAATTAAATCCATTTGATCTAGTATGTCATTTAATGTCACTGTTTCTTTATTAATATTCTGTCTGGAGGATTTATCTGTTGATGATAGTGGGGTATTAAAAGTCCCTAGACTATATTGCTGGCAATCTCACCCTTTATGTCCATCAATATCTGCTTTATATATTTAGGTGCTACTATATTAGGCACATAAATATTAACAATAGTTATATTTTCCTGTTAGATTGCTCTCTTTATCATTATATAGTGACCCTCTTTATTCCTTACTATAGCTTTTGTTTTAAAGTCTATTTTGTCAAATATAAGTATTGTTACTTCCAACTATTTTTTTCATTTACTTTGCGTGAAATACTTTTTTTCCATCCTTTCACTTTCATTCTATGTGTATCTTTTGTTCTGAGGTGGGTCTCTTGCTGACAGCATATGTATGGGCCTTGCTTTTTTATCCAAGCAGCTACCCTATGTCTTTTTTTTAGATTTTATTTATTCATTTTAAAGAAAGTAGACAGAGAGAGAGAGAGAGAGAGAGAGAGAGAGAGAGATAAGGGGGAGGAGCAGAAAGCATCAACTCCCATATGTGCCTTGACCAGGCAAGCCAGGGTTTTGAACCGGTGACCTCAGTGTTCCAGGCCATCCCTTTATCCACTGAGCCACCACACTTCAGGCTACTGTATGTCTTTTGATTGGAGCATTTAATCTATTTATATTTAAGGTTATTATTCACATGTACTTATTTATTGCCATTTTATTCCGTAAATCTACATTCCATCTACATTCCTCTTTTTGTCAATTTCTTTTTTCTTTTTTTTTTTTTTTTTGCTCTTTTTATATCAGGCCACTTAACATTTCTTGCAGTATGGCTTTGGTTATAATAAATTTATTGCTTTTTTTTTGTTTTGTTCTGGGAAGTTTTTTATTTCTCTTTCAATTTTTAATGAAAACTTTGCTGAATAAAGTAATCTTGGTTGTAGGTTATTGTTTTGTATCACTTTAAATATTTCTTTCCTATCTTTTCTTGTCTCAATGTTTCTGTTTTGAAATAAGATATTATCTTTCTGGAGTCACCTCTGTAGGTAATGTAATTAACTGCTCTTCTCTTGAAGCTTTTATTATTCTTTCTTTGTCTCTTAACTTTGGCATTTTAATTATAATGTGTCTTGGTGTAGGCCTGCTTGGGTTTCTCTTTAATGAGATTCTTTGTGCTTCTTGAACTTGTGTGACTTTTTTGTTCATCAATTTAGGAAATGTTTGGCTATGATTTCTTCAAACATGTTCCTTATGACTTGTTTTTTCTCTTCTCATTCAGGAACCCTTATGATGTAGATGACCTTTGTCACAGAGGTCTCTTACAGTTTCCTTAATAATTCTGTGCCTCTTTTCATTTTGCTGCTCTACTTCTATAGTTATGATTATCATGTCTTCTAAATTGATAATTTAATTCTAGCTAATTTTATTTAGCTGGTTGTTGATTCTTTCTGTTGCAGCTTTCATTTCTGATATTTTGTCATTTCTGACTGGTTCTTTTTTATGATTTCAATGTATTTTGATGCTTGTAATCTCTTTATTTAGGTGTTCATTATGTCCATTCATTGTTGCTCTGAGATGCTAGAGCATCCTAAAAATAATTATTTTAAATTATGCATTTGATTATTTGGTTACTTCTATTTTACTTAGTTCCTTTTTGGGGGATATCTCTTGTTGATTCATTTGGGTCACATTTGCTTGTTTTCCCATTCTGTCTGTCTATTGGGTAACATTGTCTGATTTTCATCTTTTTGTGGTTTCTTTATGAGGAATATGGCTTGATGGTACTGACCTCCAGGCCACCTGTTTTCCATATTCTAGGAATGCTTCTTGAGGGTACTATTTTTATTCTTGTTGTATTTGAGTATTGAATGCAGTTTCATGGATATTGTTATTTTTTTAGGCTGCCTGTCTCTAAGGGTCAACCTTGATCTTGTGTATAACACACTGTGCAATGTCTGTCCTGTTGGATGGATTTATTCTGCACCATGTTTGTTTTTTGGCTGACTAGTTACTAATGTGAAATGAATTAAAATCATCAAATAAAACACAGAAGAAAGAGCACTATATTCTTTTTATGACTATTGCTAGAATTGTCACATGGAGCAGTAATGGAAGGTGACCCTGGCCATGCCTGGTTAAGTAGCTGCCAGATCAGACCTGATTACTGTAAAGTTACATTCTGAGTGGAAGGAATAAATATCACCAGATTTCCTCCTTCAAACAACTCAAACAAACCAACTAAGAGCTACTAAACTGGGACCATTAGCTTTTTAAGGAGAATATCTCAAAGCATTCTCTCTCCCTATCTTCTCAGAGAGGTTAAAAACACTACTACTGGGCTGCAACATTATCCTAGGATAAGTTGACTCTCTGGATGCACTCAAAGAAATGCTAAGTTATGAGTAAAAATACCTTAGACCCTTAGTAGTAGAGAATTCTTGCACTGCTACTTACTAACTCTGTGACTTTAGTAGAGTATTTATCCCTTCTGATCCTTATTTGGAAAATAGAGATAATAATGGTGCCTTACCACTTAAAGGAGCTATGAGGATCAAATGACACAACATGCACAATTGTGTTTTATAAATCAGAAAAAACTTATATGATTCCTAAATTTAGCTGTTTGTATATTAGTTGCAGTAATATGTGCAGTGGCACATATTCTTAAACAGAAAGATCAACATAACTTCTTGTTCAAAGCCTAGTTAAGAACTTAGAACAGGGACCTTCTGGTTCAAACACAGGCACTTCAAACATCTCACACAATTTTTAAATTATATTAAGATATTCTGACTTACAAGAAAGATCACAAGGACCTCAGCAGATCATCTGTTTCCATATAGAACCTTCAGGTAGATCCAGTATAATAACTCCCATTTTTCTGAGAGACCATTTATTATAGAGGTTAATAATGGAGAAAACTTAAACTGTATTACTGGTAATACTAATATTAGTAGTGTTATTTTCAAATTACTTTATGTGAGTTGAGAAACAAAGTAAATAAGTATGTTATCACTAGGAACCAAGACTCTCATCATAAAGAAAGAAAACAAATATAAATCAAAGAAGGTAATTAAAAAACCTAAAACCTTAATTTGGAAATATCAAAATAAACTCATGATTCAACATTCTGTTTATAAAAGTACCTATTTCCTAGGTCCACTAAAAAGTCTAGAAATAGTGATTGCTCAGTAGCTATAAATAACACCAAGACTGTGATTTGTAAATTGGAGGGCTGGTTAAAAAAGGTGAAAGGGTTAAGAAAAAAATCTCATAGACACAAACAACTGTATGGTGATTACCAGAGGGAAAGGGGTTTGGGGAGGTAGGGGAAGGTATAGGGAGGATAAATGGTGTTGGCAAAAGACTTGACTTTGGGTTGTGAACACACAATATAATATATAGATGATGTTTAATAGGATTGCACACCTGAAACATAGTTTTATTAATTAATGGCATTCCATAAATTTATTAGTTAGAAAAATTATACCAAAGCTAACTGTAACTCTCATGGGCCAAAAATGGGGCAATTAAAGTATTAAAAAGATTTTTAAAAATCTACTGAAGCAAAACTATCTTTAAAAATCCACATTCTTTTTAATAATAATAAAGTAAATTATCACTATTATTGGAAGTGTCTAAGACACTGACTCGATTCTCTTGTATAAACTGTATATCAAGGAAGCCAAATAGTTGGTGAGAAAAAGTTCTTTATAAAAGAATGAAAAGCCTGACCTGTGGTGGCACAGTGGATAAAGCATCAACCTGGAAATGCTGAGGTCGCCGGATAAAAACCCTGGGCTTATGTGGTCAAGGTACATATGGGAGTTGATGCTTCCTGCTCCTCCCCCCTTCTTTCTATCTCTCTCTCTCCCCTCTCTCTCTCCCTCTCTCTCTCCTTTCTAAAATGAATAAATAAAATAAAAATTAAAAAAAAATAAAAGAATGAAAAAAACTGACAAATCACCATTTTACCATTCTCAATGAAACAGTGTATCTAGGAAACAGTCACAACTTGATAATAAAACCGTTAGGAGAAAAGCTGATGAAGAAAACTTCATAATGGCAGGATGATACTGGCATTACCAGAACCTCTTAAGGAAAGTTTGTATAAATTTTTGGTGAAACAACCAAAAATGTACATCCTAATGTGATTCAATAAGAAGTACACATCATCAATTATGAAGTCTCAAAAAATGTGCTAGCATATGCATATATGCACACATGCACACACACACCTTAATTTAATCAGTTGTCTACATCTATCTATAACTACTATATATACACATATATACCAGGAAAAGAAAAACAAGGTTAACTTCAATGAAAAAAAGAAATGGTCAAATTCAGAATGTGGGACATTACACAGTTTAAATGAACCCATTTTTAAAAAATAATAATAAATGACAGAGCTAAGGGGAGAAAGAATTAGAAGTCATGTTATATCAAGAGAAATGTAGTGACATAATTTTAAATGAATAAGAGGATCTTGTTTTGATTCTGATTTTCAACAAATTAACTACTGAAAGAAAAACTTAGGGCAATCAAAAACATTTCAGAATTGACTAGATATTAAATAATATTATAGAATTACTGTGGAATTTGTTAACTATAATGGCGTTTTGGTTATATTTTTAAAAGTTTATTTATTTAAGGTACATATTGAAGTATTCGCAGATGCAATGATATAATGTTTGAAATTTGCTCTATATACATAAAAATATTTGCAAGGTATGGTGAGAACAAAAGTGGATGAAACAAAATGAAAACATGATATTGATTACTTCAGTTGACTGATGAGTACATAGTGATTCATTATACTTATTTTTATTTATGCTTGAAAAATTCCATAATAAAGTCAAAAAGTAAAAATAAAATGCAAGTAAGTTCTTAGCTTGTCTGCCATTCACTAAACAGGTGGACTTTATATCTTTGTCTTCTTTTACTTATTTGCAAAATGAAGATAATAACAGTGCTATAATATAGGGTTTTTATGAGGGTTAAATGAGTGTATAAAAGAAAAATGTTTGGGACAAGATCTGTGACACAATATGTGCTTAGTATGTGGTAGCTATCATCATCACCATTACCAATGAAAAATGAGAAGTTATCTGGTCAAGGTTATCAACTAAATCAGGAGTCTGCAAATTTTTTCTATAAAAGGCTAGACAGTAAATATTTTAGATTTTGCAGGCCATCTAGTCTCTTTTCCAAGTATTCAACTCCACCTTTGTAACATGAAAGCAGCCATAGTCAATACATGAATAAATGAGTGTAGCTGTATTCCAATAAAGTTTTGCTTACAAAATTAGATAGCAGGCCAGACTTAGCCAGGGAGCTGTAATTTGATGACCTTTGCAGTCTATGGTGGAAAGAAAACAAAAACTAGGTCTTCTGCCTCTAAGAATGCATTATCCAATCCTCTTTCAACTAAACCAAGCCATGTCATAATAAAGATGTGAAAAAAGCAATGTTTTGACAAATGTAACTAACTATCTATTGCAAATTACAGAGCTAACTTTCCAGTGAGCACACATATACTTAAATACATAATAACTGCATATTGTTTTAAAAGTAAGAATATGGAATATAATATTTCTTAAACCAACTTTGTCTCAGCAAACCATAAAGAACTAGTTTCTCTCCTTATGCCCTTAATCATTGCAATGTTCTAAGAAACCTTGCTATTATTTTAAATTATATGACCTTATTCATAGTTGCTCTTCAAGTCAACTGTCATAAAAGAAATAAATAAGCTACTCCTTAGAGGTGTCTTTCTTGTTTTTGATATATGGTTCTTACATACAAAGCTGTTATGGGGAGGGCAAACCTAAGACATGGCATTTCTCCCACTTTATTGTCAGTGCTCTCAGCCTCCAAATCATACCATCATGAACTTTACAGCCACCTCATACTTTTCAACTTACTGCATAGGGGTGCTCCCATTTTTCAGAATATTATGAAAGCAAGTAATCTGATGGACTACTCTTCAAATTTAACTTCTGAAATGTTAAAAGTTAAGAAACATAATTAAACTGCAAATGCATTAACATTTATATAAAATATAAACCAAATGCTTATCCTGATTCACCAAACAAATTACACTTTGAACATTATAAAAAACCAGCTACTTATCACTGGCACCATTTGAAATTATTGCTAGTACTACAACTCCAAATGCCTAAGATGCCTTAAATACAAACCCTGAACATTTACATACTGATTTCATGAGCAAAGCAAAAGGTATTTGCCGGTAACAGTACAGGACTCAGCAATTTTATTGTCTGAGTAATCCTGGTTCGTTCTGATATGAAAATTCAATTATTTTAGAACGGGCCCTCTCATTAAATTTTGACAAGCAGCATGAGCTTGGTACCAGTTATAGCTAGAAGAGACTGGGGGTGCCTGATAGCACCACACTGAATTTTAAAATGTAGTATTTTGCAGGACAAGATTATCTGACAATTTTATATTAAAAGAAGAAAAAAATTAATCAAATACATTGTAATATTCAACATTGGTATATTTGGTCTTTTTACAGATATTTTACTAAAAACTTTCTGGAAAAAATGTTTATTGCATGCTTTCCCCTTGATTTCACAATTGAGCAATATACTAGAAAAATGTGTGTGTCAGTAGTGAACAGGAAATATTTGACTACACATTTTTACCTACTGCTTCCTTTATCAATTGAAATGTATTTGTGGTGCTTATAAATGTGACTTCCAGAAAGAGAAATGACTTTATTTGCATGTAGTCTGTTTTTTATTAGACTTATAGTTCAAGAAAAATCTGTTAGAGCAACTTTTGAGTAAGCCTATTGTCTTTTAAAACAGAGCTTACAACTAAACACAACATGGAAAAGAATAAATAATTGTATTATTCCCCATAAGAATTATAGAGGAATAATGAAATTCTCTAGCTCTAGTTTGTTGCCTTTATTTAGTCTTGTCTTGTTTTATTTCTATAAAAATAAAGGGTTATAGGTGCTGTGCGCTCTCTGCCCAAGATGTTTTCCAATGCTTCAATGTGTCTGTCCACACATGGCCTGTAATGAAAAGAGGCACACAAACAGCTCCAATGTGTTGCTTTAGTGACAAAACATTAAACCTAAGAAAAGCAGCCAGACACAAAGTCAACAGCTCCAAAATCTGAATCACAGAGAGCACAATAAATAGTAAGTTGAATTAAAGAGCAAAAGAATGTAAAAAGGACTCCCTTTAAGGATTGAATATAAAATCAAGCAAAGGAACCCCAAAATCAGGTATGACTAATAATGCTGATGTTCTGGGCATGTTCTGCTTTCCTCCAGCTGCATTCTTAACTCCCTCCTTCCCAGATCTTTCTCTCAGTATCTTTAACCTCTATGAATCTTAATATTTCATCATTGTGTGGTCAGTTGTTTACTTATTCATTACACACACACACACACACACAATGGTATTTAATGTATTATATTGAATTAATTTTAACTTTGAGAAGTTTCTGCAAACACTAGATTATGCCACAGAATTCCAATTTATTTTCTGGGCCTTTGAATTTTGAATTTGGTAACTCATATATAGCTGTTTAGAAGAATAGAATCATTGAAATAATAGTATCATCTATCTTTTTTGGAAGATGGAGAAGAAAAAGTGGAAAAAGGAACCAAACAAAGAGGTTATAATACAAATTATTTCATATTTTGTTGCTGAAGAGAAATATTAAATTAAAGATCAGTTTGACTTTCTTAGAAAGTAGAGCTCTCTATCATGGAATGCTCCAGGAAAATGTTATTCAGCTTTAAGAAACTATCAAAGGCAACTTAACAAAGGAGCCTAGGGGAAGAAAGTTCAACAATAAAACCTAGGAGAGTTGAGAAGCTAAGTATCTGTAAACCACTTGCAAGAGGAACCAGAAACCAGACATTAGAATTAGACACCAGGCTAATTAACTTTATTTCCTCTAGTATTATAAATATAAATAGCATAAAAGACTTGAGAAAGTGAAGATAAAATTAGACTTATATGTTAAGATAATCAAATATTGGCTTTACAACCAAGATGTGTACTATACATTTCTCACACTATAAAGTGAAAATTTGTACTTCTTTAAAAAATAATAAGTTAGTACATTATTTTTGGCCTCTAACAGTAATGGCCATGCTGGTTTGCATTAATATACAGAATAAATCCAAAGGGTTCAAGGATGGTCAATCTAATAGAGAAAATATCACATTCATGAAATACAAAACAGATTCACATATAATTTTATGATCAGTCAAACTCTATGGAGCAAGATCAAGAAATGAGCTCAATATTTCAAGTTCACCTGTCTTAGCTACTTTTTGGCAAAAATAACCTTGATTCTTCCAGGTTTAGCTGCAAGACCCTTAACCCCATCCCAAACAGAGTGGCTAACATATTTTTGAAATACTCAATGATAAGATTTCACTTCTTATTACCACACCAATCTAAAATTTGTGATTATTCAGACAGAGATTTAATTGTTTTATCATGGTCTGGCAAAACATTTCTTCAGATAAAGTTATGATTTAATCATGTGAACAGCTTTGCAGAAGGTAAAAGAGTTGTTTCAAATGCAAAAATGAATTCTGTTTGCAGTAATTTGACCATTGTAGAATCACAGGCTCTAATTAGATGGAAATTCTGGACACTAAGTCCAGCCTGCTGCCCACTCAATGTGTAAATCTTCTCTACTATATAGTAATGCACAACATAACCATGTTTTACTCAACAAAGGACCACATATGAGGTAGTATTCTTATAAGATTATAATGGAGCTGAAAAACTCCAATTGCCTAATGACATTGTAGTTGTGGTAAGGTCATAGCACAATGCATTACTCATTCATGTGCTTGCAGTGATGTTCCTGTAAACAAACCTACTGCAATGCCAGTTATATAAAACTATAGTACATATAATGATGTATAATACCTGATACTTGATAACCATAATAAATGACTATGCTACAGGTTTATGTATTTTCTATACTATACTAGGAAGAGTGTACACTTTCTACTTATAAAAAAGATTTGCAGTGAAATATTATGCCATGTTTTGCCAACAGCAGCCTCAAACATCCTTCAGTTACTGGGTCTCTTAATTGCACCTTTATCTGTTGTGCTTGAATTAATCCCATGCTGCTTTGTACACTAATAAGATACTGTACAAGTTTGTAGCCTGGGAACAATAGGCTATACCGTATAGCCTTCTTGCTCTTCTCTTAATTCACTCATTTTATTAGGCCACATTCTTAAGGCTGAAGGTATCTATATATTTTTATCTTTCTAGAATCAGTATTTAGTACAAGATCTAAAACACAAAGTAAATTAATTACTTTTATTCTTGTTAGTAAATTAAATACTAAGAAAAAAATTAAGAATCTAAAAATAACCTGTACAATTATCACCCTGTTTTATTTTCTTCAAAGTAGTTATCACACTTGAATTTGTCTTGTTTATATGTTTTGTAGTTTTTTAACATTAAAAAAATCAATTACAGTTTATATTCAATATTATTTTGTATTAGTTTTGGGTTTACAACATAGTACTTAGAAAATAGTTTACTTTACAAACACCCCTCCTTGATGTTTCCAGTACCTACTTGGCATCATAAATAGTTATTATACCATGATAAAGTGGGATTTATTCCTGGCATGTAATGTTTGCTCAATATCTATAAATCAGTTAATGAGATACACTACATAAACAAAATAATTGATAAAATTATATGGTTATATCAATAAATGCAGAAAAGCATTTGATAAAATCCAGCATCCATTTATGATAAAAATATTCTCAGCACAGTGGGAATACAGGAAACATACCTCAATGTAACAAAGACCATGTATGATAAACCCACAGCTAACTTCATACTCAATGGGGAAAGACTAGAAGTGTTTCCCTTGAGATCATGAACAGGAATGTCCACATCCAACACTCTTATTCAACATAATACTGGAAGTCCTAGCCACAGTAATTGGACAAAAAGAAATAAAAGGTATCTAAATTGGAAAGGAAGAAATAAAACTGTTATTATTTGCACATGGCATGATACTATATATTGAGAACCCTGAAGAATAAAACCACTAGAAATGATAAATAAATTCAGTAAAGTAACAGGATACAAAGTAAATATTCAGAAATCAGTTGCTTCTTAAGTTCTAAAACAACTCACTAGAAAGTGAGCTTCATAAGGCAGATACTTTGTCTGTTTTATTCTATTTATATTTCCAGTGACTATATTAGTACCTGGTACATGGTAGGTGCTCAATAAATATTTTGGAATTAATTAATGTAGTCACAGTTCTGATTTTTCTCCTTAATTCCAGCTTGAGCATACTCAAAACATGACCAGACAATATCTTCAGATGGATATCTAAACACCTCAAACTTAAGAAGACCAAAATAAAATTTGATGTTTTATCTAAACATGTTCTTTAACACTTTGCCCTTTCTTATTAAAACAAACAAAAAACATCACCATCTACCCAATTTATCAAGCTAAAAACTTGAGAACTTTATTCAAGTATTCTTTTTCCTAAACTCCCAGATCAAACATGATAGACTCTATTCTCAACATTATTTACAAAACCTGACTTCTCACCACTTCCACTACTACCACCCCTGCCTGAGTTACTATTTCTTCTAGTAGTTTCATAACCTTCTCATTTGTCTTTCTATTTCCCCTCTTGTCCCTTTATAATAATTTCTTCATGCAGAAATCGTGATCACTACAAAATATAAATATGATCATGTCACTACTCCACTTAAGGCACCTCCTTCATCACACTTAGCCTCTTTACCAAGAAGTAGATAAAGTACACATCTCTAACCAGTCTCATTACTTGCCCCCTCCACATCATCTACTACAGTCTAGCCACTCTATTTTTTCTGTTTCTTTATTACATCTTAAATAAAGCTTTTGTTTTTAACTTCTTCCTCTTCTCTGCCTGCAAAGTTCTTCTTTCTGATTTTTGCATAATTGTTTCCTTCTTATCATCCAGATCTCACTTTAAGTGTCACTCTCTCAGGAAAACTTTTCATAGACACTAATTCTAAAGTAGACTTCTAAACACTTTTAGTCCCATCAATTTATTACATTTCTCTTCCTTGTACTTACCACTTCTGATATAGTGTTCATTTATTTATATTTCTGTGTTTATGTCTTGTTTTTCCAAGCAGATGTGAGGACAGAACCCACATCTGTTTTGTTCAAAACTCTATCTCTGGGGTCTAGAACCACTGCCAAATACATAGCAAGAATTCAGTAAATATTTGTTGCAGAAGTTAATAAGATGAATGCACTGAACAGCAATGCAGAGATGAGTAAAAGGTACTCTGCTTAACGATCTGGTTGAGGTAAAAAAAAATTGTAAAAAAGGGACATTATCTCTTCCATTGGGTTTGCTCCCTGACTGTTCAGATTAGCAGCAAGAAAGGAAGCCATTTAAAGAAGAAACTCAAACTTAAATGCAACCATATAATGTTGGAGTAATTAGCTCATTCAAGGCATGTGTAGGGATTGACCTGAAAGGCATGAAAAATCAATCAAACTGCATAGCAAAATTTCAATGTTCACTCACCCATTTGCTTGTCTGTTCATTCAAATAGCAAGCATTAACTGGGTACCTACTGTATGCAAAGAACTTGGTAAGGCACTCTAAAGGAAAAATATATTTTGGTCCAAAACAGTCCATTAAAAGAATAATTAAGGTGAACTCTGAAGAAACAAATCTTACAGTGAGAGTCAGAGTGAGCAAAAGAGGCAAGAGGCACTCATCTTTGCCTTATCTTCTGCATGGAAGGTGGGAAGAGCTTGGGAAAGTCAATTCAAGCCTGCTTTTTTGTGGGGTATGCAGAATGTGCTTGCAGGAAGTAGATGTCATGTACCACCCGAAGACATTTTCATTAGTCTAAGTAATCATTAATAGTGCCAACAATAAGAATTTTTATGATAAAGTAATATTTAAATGATGCCTTAAGATAGGAGAAGTTAGGAACACTCTCTTAACTTGAACCATTTTGAAGCAGCACACAGGTACCTACTAGACACATAGTAACCTTGAAGAAGAGATGAGGATGACAAATGTCTGAAGGTCTCAGGATCTGCTCCCAATATCTGTGCTTTTGGTCTGAACAAGTAGAAAAAAAATAGAGCTGATGACAGAACAAAACTTACAAAATTGCAAATTAATCCAGGCTCAGAAATTCACTTGTGGGCTCTTTAAAGAAGGTGATAGCCTTTAAAATTTGTAAGAAATTGATTTAAAATAAATCTAAAGGAGGTCTTGTTCACCCTGTTGGAAATACACCTACAAGACTAGGTATCACAATAAGAGTAAGGTTCAATAATAACTGCCATTTGTTAGCCATGGTAAGGGTAAGAAGATGATGGAGAAACAGTGCTATTTTGAATAGTAAGAAAGGTTTATCTTTTAAATAGGCATTTAAGCATAAGCCTATATGAAGTAGATAAGTGATTGGAATGAAGTTCTAAGGGAACAGCTATCCAGGCAGAAAAAAAAAAGAAAGTGCAAAGACCCTGGGGTGTCTGAACTGAAAGTAATCCACTCAAAGTCACAATGAGGTAAACAGTGGAGTCTGTATCTCAACCCAGAAACTCTTGCTCCAAAGCCCACATTTGGAACCACTACTCTATACTGCCTCAAATATCAGATTATTCTAGAATAGCTTAAGCAAATTAAAAAATATTTGCCCTCCCCACCACCATTTCTTGCCTCATTGCTGGCTTTATTTTTCTCCATAATGTTTACTGCTATACAACATACTTTATGCTTCTTTGTATATTCTGATTTTTGTTTGTCACTGTGCCACGGCTCCACTAGAATGTAAGCACAATGATGCCAGAGATTTCTTTTTTTTTTTTTTTAACTAATGGTTTATTTGTGTACATTTTTTTTACATTTTTTTAATTAAATTTAATGCAGTGACATTGATAAATCAGGGTACATATGTTGAGAGAAAATATCTCTAGATTATTTTGACATTTGATTGTGCTGTATACCCCTCCCCCAAAGTTAAATTGTCTTCTGTCACCTTCTATCTGGTTTTCTTTGCGCCCCACCCCTCCCCTAACCCCTCTCTCCTTCTTCACCCCCTCCCCCCTCCCTCAACCTCCCGCCCCTGTTGCCATCACATTCTTGTTCATCTCTCTGAGTCTCATTTTTATGTCCCTTCTATGTATGGATTCATCTTAGTTTTTTTTTTTCTGATTTACTTATTTCACTCCGTATAATGTTGTCAAGGTCCATCCATGTTATTGTAAATGATCCGATGTCATCATTTCTTATGGCTGAGAAGTATTCCATAGTATATATGTACCAAAGCTTTTTAATCCACTCGTCCTCTGACGGACACTTGGGCTATTTCCAGATCTTCGCTATTGTGAACAATGCTGCCACAAACATGCCGGTGCATTTCTCCTTTTCGAGCCATTCTATGGTGTCCTTGGGGTATATTCCTAAAAGTGGGATAGCTGGGTCAAAAGGCAGTTCGATTTTCAGATTTTTGAGGAATCTCCATACTGTTTTCCACAGTGGCTGCACCAGTCTGCATTCCCACCAGCAGTGCAGGAGGGTTCCCTTTTCTCCACATCCTCGCCAGCACTTATTCTGTGTTGTTTTGTTGATAAGTGCCATTCTGACTGGTGTGAGGTGATATCTCATTGTGGTTTTAATTTGCATTTCTCTAATGATTAGTGATGTTGAGCATTTTTTCATATGCCTATTGGCCATCTGAATGTCCTCTTTGGAGAAGTGTCTATTCATCTCTTTTGCCCATTTTTGGATTGGGTTGTTTGTCTTCCTGGTGTTGAGTTTTACATGTTCTTTATAAATTTTGGTTATTAACCCCTTATCAGACGTATTGTCAAATATGTTCTCCCATTGTGTAGTTTGTCTTTTTATTCTGTTCTTGTTGTCTTTAGCTGTGCAAAAGCTTTTTAGTTTGATATAGTCCCATTTGTTTATCCTGTCTTTTATTTCACATCCCTGTGGAGATAAATCAGCAAATATATTGCTCCGAGAGATGTCCGAGAGCTTACTACCTATGTTTTCTTCTAAGATGCTTATGGTTTCATGGCCTACATTTAAGCCTTTTATCCATTTTGAGTTTATTTTTGTGAGTGGTGTAAGCTGGTGATCTATTCTCATTTTTTTGCAGGTAGCTGTCCAATATTCTCAACACCATTTGTTAAAGAGGCTGTCTTTACTCCATTGTATTTCCTTACCTCCTTTGTCAAATATCAGTTGTCCATAGAACTGGGGGTTTATTTCTGGGTTCTCTGTTCTGTTCCATTGATCTATATGCCTGTTCTTATGCCAGTACCAGGCTGTTTTGAGTACAATGGCCTTGTAGTATAACTTGATATCAGGAAGTGTGATACCTCCCACTTTATTCGTTTTTTTTAAGATTGCTGAGGCTATTCGTGTCCTCTTTTGGTTCCATATAAATTTTTGGAATATGTATTCTATATCTTTGAAGTATTTCATTGGTATTTTAATTGGTATTGCATTGAATTTATAGATTGCTTTGGGTAATATAAACATTTTAATGATGTTTATTCTTCCTAACCATGAGCATGGTATACGCTCCCACTTGTTTGTATCTTCCTTGATTTCTTTTATCAATGCTTTGTAATTTTCCGAGTACAAGTCTTTAGTCTCCTTGGTTAAGTTTACTCCTAGGTACTTTATTTTTTTGGTTGTAATTGTGAAGGGGATTGAATCCTTAATTTCTCTTTCTCACTGTTCATTGTTGGTGTATAAAAATGCTTCTGATTTCTGAGTATTGATTTTATATCCTGCCATTTGCTGAATTTATTTATCAGGTCCAGTAGTTTTTTGACTGAGACTTTAGGGTTTTCTATATACAATATCATATCATCTGCAAATAATGATAGTTTTACTTCTTCTTTTCCAACTTGAATGTCTTTTATTTCTTCTTCTTGTCTGATTGCTGTGGCTAGAACTTCCAGGACTATGTTAAATAAGAGTGGTGAAAGGGGGCACCCCTGCCTTGTTCCTGATCTTAAGGGTATTGCTTTTAATTTTTGTCCATTTAGTATGATGTTGGCTGTGGGTTTCTCATAGATGGCTTTTATCATGTTGAGGTATGTTCCTTGTATTCCCACTTTGCTGAGAGTTTTGATCATGAATGGGTGCTGGATTTTATCAAATGCTTTTTCTGCATCTATTGAAATTATCATATGGTTTTTCTACTTCTTTTTGTTTATGTGATGAATCACATTGACTGATTTACAAATATTGTACCAGCCTTGCCTCCCCAGAATAAATCCCACTTGATCATGGTGTATGATTTTTTCCATATATTGTTGGATCCAGTTTGCTAATATTTTTTTGAGGATTTTAGCATCTATGTTCATCAGAGATATTGGCCTATAATTTTTTTTCTTTGTGTTGTCTTTGCCTGGTTTTGGAATCAGAATTATGCTCGCCTCATTAAAGGAGCTTGGAAGTCTTCCTTCCTCTTGAATTTTTTGAAATAGTTTGAGAAGGATAGGAGTTAGTTCTTCTTTGAATATTTGGTAGAATTTCGTTGTGAAGCCATCGGGCCCTGGACTTTTCTTTGTTGGGAGTTTTTTGATAACTGTTTCTATCTCATTTGGTGTAATCAGTCTGTTTAGGTTTTCTGATTCTTCCAGAATGATTTTTGGAAGATTGTATGTTTCAAGGAATTTGTCCATTTCATCTAGGTTGTCTAGTTTTTTGGCATACATTTCTTCATAGTATTTTCTTACAATATTTTGTATTTCTGTTGTGTCAGTTGTTATTTCTCCTCTCTCATTTCTAATTTTATTTATTTGAGTCCTCTCTCTCTTTTTCTTGGTGAGTCTACTTAAAGGTTCATCAATCTTGTTTACCTTTTCAAAGAACCAGCTCCTAGTTTCATTGATCCTCTGTATTGTTTCTTTAGCCTCTATGTCATTTATTTCTGCTCTGATCTTTATTATTTCCTTCCTTCTACTACATTTGGGCTTTACTTGCTGTTCTTTTTCTAATTCTTTTAGATGCAGGGTTAAGTTGTTTACTTGAGCTTTTTCTAGGTTCTGAAACTGTGCCTGTAATGCTATGAACTTCCCTCTCAGCACTGCTTTCACTGTGTCCCATAAATTTTGAGTTGTTGTATGCTCATTGTCATTCGTTTCTAGGAATTTTTTTTATTTCTTCTTTGATCTCATTCTTAATCCATTCATTATTTAACACCCTGCTATTTAGTTTCCATGTGTTTGAGAATTTTTGAGCTTTTCTGCTGTGATTCTTTTCTAGTTTCATGCCGTTGTGATCAGAGAAAGTGCTTGATAAGATTTCAGTCTTCTTAAATTTGTTGAGAGCACTTTTGTGCCCTAACATGTGGTCTATCCTAGAGAATGTACCATGAGCACTTGAAAAGAATGTATATTCTGCTGCTTTAGGGTGAAAGGATCTGAAGATATTTATTAAATCGAGTTGATCTAGTGTTTCCAATAAGTCTGCTGTTTCTTTGTTAATTTTCTTTCTTGAGGATATATCTAGTGAAGTTAGTGGGGTATTGAAATCCCCTACTATTATAGTATTGCTGTTGATCTCTCCCTTTAAATCCATCGAAGTCTGCTTTATATATTTGGGTGCTCCTATATTTGGTGCATAGATATTTATAATAGTTATATCTTCCTGTTGGATTACTCCCTTTTTCATTATGTAGTGGCCTTCTTTATCTCTTACTATAGCCTTTGTTTTAAAGTCCAATTTGTCTGATATAATTATTGCTACCCCAGCTTTTTTTTTCATTTCCGTTTGCATGAAATATTTTTTTCCATCCTTTTACCTTCAATCTATGTGTGTCTTTTGTTCTAAGGTGTGTCTCTTGTAGACAACATATGTATGGGTCCTGTTTTCTTATCCACGCAGCTACCCTATGTCTTTTGATTGAATCATTTAATCCATTTACATTTAAGGTTATTATTGATATGTAGTTGTTTATTGCCATTTTCTTCTTTAAAGGTGTATTCCTTTTTTTGCTATATTCTTTTCCAACTTTGATCTGTTTACAACAGGCCCCTTAACATTTCTTGCAGCGTTGGTTTGGTTGTAATGAATTCCTTGAGTTGTTTTTTGTCTGGGAAGCTTTTTATTTCTCCTTCGATTTTAAACGATAGCCTTGCTGGATAAAGTAGTCTTGGTTGTAGGTTCTTGTTCTGTATTACTTTGAATATTTCTTGCCATTCCCTTCTGGCCTCATGTGTTTCTGTTGAGAAGTCGGATGTCATCCTTATGGGGGCTCCTTTGTAGGTGATAACTTTTTTTTCTCTTGCAGCTTTTAATATTTTCTCTTTTTCGCTTAGCTTTGGTATTTTAATTATGATGTGTCTTGGTGTAGGTTTCTTTGGGTTTCTCTTTAATGGAATTCTCTGTGCTTCTTGGACTTGTGAGAGTTTCTCTTGCATTAACTTAGGGAAGTTTTCAGTTATGATATGATTGAACAAAGTCTCTATCCCTTGTTCTTTTTCTTCTTCTTCAGGAACCCCTATGATGTGGATGTTATTTCTCTTCAAGTTGTCACAGAGCTCTCTAAGTGTTTACTCTGACTTTTTGAGTCTCTTTTCTCTTTTCTTCTCTGCTTTCATGCCTTAATTCCAGTTGTCCTCCAACTCCCTGATTCAATCCTCAGCTGTATCCATCTTGTTTTTAATTCCTTCCATTGTGGTCTTCATTTCTGATATTGTATTTGTCATCTCTGACTGATTCTTTTTTAATATTTCAATATCCTTTTTTATACTTGCTATTTCTTCATTTAGGTTTTCAAACTGCCCCTCCATTGTTGTTCTAAGATTCCTAAGCATCCTTACAATCATTATTTTGAACTCCGCATCTGGAAGTTTGATTATTTCCATATCACTCAGCTCATCTCTCAAAGTTGTCTCTTGTGGTTTCATTTGGGTTGCACTCCTTTGTCTTCTCATAATGGTGTTTTATTTGTAGAGTTGGTTGAGTCTAGGTTTGGTGTTGTCTGCCTCAAGTTTTCAATTGTGTTATTTCTAGGTCTTCTTGGGTTGGTATCAGCTATTATTTGTAATCCACTTTCGGACTTGGGCAGCTTTGAAGTCTTGATTTGTTTGTTTTCTTAACAGGTGATAGTCTTGTTAACTGATCTCAGCAGGGGGCTTTCTTGAAACTGTAACCAGGAATGCTGTGGGTGTAACCTGAGACGCTGAAGGTCTCTTCCACCAACTAATCTCACTGGGGCAGGGTTTTTTCTCAGGTTCAGTAGGGGGAGGTGTATCTCAGATCTCCATGGAGACCTGAGTTACTGCCCCTCCTCCCCACTTCTTGTTTTCAGCTGTGTCTTGTTGCGCTGATTGGAGCTGGATAGATGTCCGGAGATCTCTGATCCAGAAGCACTTCAGCTCTGTTTTGTGAAAGGTTCAGTCCCTCCCCCAGCTATGGCCGCCTCCAGCACGAATGAGTCAGCTTTTTTATTTCGTTTCTTGCATACCTTAGCCCCTCACAGTCTGTCCCTCTCCTTGTCCTTTCCACTTGGGAGATAAGCTGGTCTTTTCAACCCACCTTGCTCCCTGGTCGCCAGGTAAGTGGCTGTGAGCAGTAGTTTCTGCTCTTTTTCCTCTGTGAAATCCTCTCTGGGCTCTCAGCCTCACCCCCCCTTCCGTTCCTGTAAGCAGAGGAGATTCAGGCACTCCTTACCAGGATTATTGTGGCTTCCTCTTTGCTCCTTGGTTTTTGAGAGCTGTTCTTGCAGTTCAGTGTTGGTTTTTCATGCTGATTTTTCCTAAATTGATTTGTATTCCAGTTTGGTGTTGAGCGCTGGGCGTCTGTGCGTCTGCCTACTCCGCTGCCATCTTCTGAGCCTCGATGCCAGAGATTTCTATCTGTTTTGTTCACTGTTGTATTTGAATAAGGTTTGAAACAGAAAAGTGCTTAGTGAACATGTGCTGGATGGATGGATGGATGACAAAAATCCAGTGACTATTGCTGACAGAGACTGAATCCTAGGTGGTAGGTTTCGGGAGCAAGGAGTTAACCCCCCAAAAAAAGCATGTATACACATCATTGTTCATCAGTTTACCAATCACTTTCTGTGAGTAGTAGCACAAAATTATCACCTATAAACCTACCTGGAAAATTTTTTCCAAATATTTTTTCTTAAAATTTGAACAGTGCAAGAGCGTGTTTATGGCCTCTTTTTTCCCATTAATATCTAAAAATTGAAGGAGGGTGTATGTAGTCCAATACTGTTACTGTTAAATTTTAACAAAGCAAAAAAAGATTTTTTCTCTATATTATAACATATGAAATAAAACCCCACATAGCAAAGTTAATTAATAAATTGATTTGAGACAATAGAATACAAGATGTAAAAAAAAAAAAAAAAAAAAAAAAAAAAAAAAAAAGAAGCCAGGATATTTTATAGGAATCCCAAAATTTGTGAGAACTAGAAAGACTCCTGTCAAATCATTCGGAATAAAGAACATGCATTTCATATTTAATAAACAAGCAATCAGTTTATATGGAGTTTATGCAAAACCCCCCACAAAAACTCATGGATAATATAGTCTAACCCTTCAATATAGAGACAAGGTCACTGAGTTCTAGGAAAGGAAAAGTAACAAATAGGCTGCCTCATAGAGAGCATATGGCAAAATAAAAGCTACAACTCTGGTGTTCTGATGCCCTGTACACATTTCTATCCACTCCATCAGAATTCTCTTAATCCAGATACCCAATACCATGTCAAGAGAATGATCTGATTTCACACATAGGTGAGATATAAAAATGACACTCATGGATATGGATAAAAATGAAGTGTTTATTAGAATAAGGGGGTTGGAGGGAAGGGTGTGAGGGGAGTAAAGAGGGACAAAAATATACAGCAATGGAAAATTATTTGACTTTGGTGATGGGCAAACAACATAATCAAGAGTTTAAATGTTATAGAAATGTTTATCTGAAAACTATGTACTCTTTTACTTTAAAGTGTTAGCATCTGTTTATCTTTCTTTTTAATGTTTTTTTATTTTATTGATTTTAGAGAGAGTGGAAAGGAGAAAGACAGACAGAGATGACAGAAATATTGATCTGTTCCTGTATGTGTTCTGACAGGGAATCAAACTGAAAACCTCTGTGCTACAGCACAATGTTCTAGCCAACCAAGCTATCCAGTAAAAGCCTATGTACTCTTAATGATCAATGTCACCCTATTAAATTTAACTTTCTAAATAAAATTTTAAAAAAGGAAAAAAGATATTTCATGTTATAATTGTTCTTCATTGAGTTCAAAAGATCTTACTTTTTAAGCAAGATGCTCCCTCAAACAAATCCCAAACAATTATATTTTTCTCTGAATCCTTGAAAAGGTGAATTTTCACTCTCTTTGAGGTCTAGAGTTTAAAGGAAGCCATACTCATAAGATGCCAATGCTAGTCAAGTATATTCTTTGAGATAAAAAAGAAAAAGAGAATGAAAAGGAGGAAGAGGAGGATGAGAAGAAGAAGAAGGAAAAGAGAAAAAAGGAGAAAAAGGAGGGAGAACTTGCAATAAATGAAATAGAATCCAGTGCCTTCACTTGGATATGAGATCCAAAACTTTCTTTTATCCTTTTATACATCTGATTTTCCTTCCAAACCAAGTACTCACCAACCTGACAATACTCTCTATTTTTTAATTTATTTACTTGTTTGTTTGTGTATTTATTTTTTAATTTTTTTTTAATTTTAAGAAAGAGAGAAAGCGGGAGACAGACAGACAAGGATAGACAGGAAGGAAGGGAGAGAGATAAGAAATATCAATTCTTTGTTGTGACACCTTGGTTTTTCATTGATTGCTTTCTCATATGTGCCTTGACCTGGGGGCTCCAGCCAAGTCAGTGACCCTTTGCTCAAGTCAGTGACCTTGAGCTTCAAGCCAGCAACCTTTGGGCTCAAGCCACCAACCATGGGTCATGTCTATGATTCCACCTTCAAGCTGGAGAACCTATACTCAAACTGGTGAGACTGCACTCAAGCTGATGACTTTGAGGTTTCAAACCTAGGTCTGCAAAATCCAGGCTGATGCTCTATCTGTGCCACCACTTGGTCAGGATCTATTTTTCAATTTAATTAAATTTTATTTTTAATTAAATTCATCAGGGAGACATTGGTTAAAAAGATTATATAGGTTTTTAATGTACATTTCTATAATATATTACCTGTATATTGCATTGTGTGCCCACCACAAAGTCAAGTCTCCTTCCATCACCAGTATTTGGCCCTCTTTACACCTTACTATCCCTCTCCTCACTCCTCTGGTAACACCATACTGATGTCTGTGTCTATGAGTTTCAGTTTTATATCCAACAAATGAGTGAAATCATATGGTTCTTACCTTTTATTGACACTTTCTTATAAATGCACATGTAAGCTGAAAAATGAACTTTCTTGTCTGTGTGTGTGTTTTCATCAGTGCAGTGTTCAGACAGCAGGGGTTGGATCTACATAATCCGTTTTTTCAGAAACCCTCATATAGCACCATGTGTAACTGGCACTTAAATGACTCTCGTGAAGGGCAACAGTTCCTTTTCGCTTTATGTGAAACCACTTTTCTTTCAGGACATTCTGAGCACTGAAGAGCCAGGCAGTGTAAGGCTATTGAGAAGAACATTCTGGATATGTCAAAAGGGAAATAATATTGCTGGTTTCTCATTGTTTTCTGCTCAGCTTAGTCAAGCCTTGGAGGTATTTAGCTCCTTCCCAGTGGTTGGTGAGCATAATTTAGTCTAGTATTATTAACAGTATCAAGCACTCAAGCACAATTTTTTTTCACTATGAAACTTATTTATTCATTTGTTCACTCATTCATTCATTTCCTCAACACATGTTAGGCCCATTCTCTGAACCAGGCCTTGTGCAGACACTATGGATAATACAGGGCTTATGGTTCTAGTAGTGACC